>NC_090762.1:11279608-11290363 GCF_036898095.1 Palaemon carinicauda | reverse complement strand
GAACTGTGCGTGAGTGTCTTTCATTATTATTATTATTATTTCCATTTTTTTTTAATGTTTACAACGGACAGCGGCATTACTTGCGAAAACATAAGTGAAACAACTATGCGAAAATACATATACGTATTATACACCCGCATATATATATATATATATATATATATATATATATATATATATATATATATATATATATATATATGCCTATAGGCCTATATGTATATATATATATATGAATATACAAACATTATATATATATATATATATATATATATATATATATATATATATATATATATATATATATATATATATATATGCGATTTCTTGTTCTAACAAATAATCATGGATTATCAAAACATTGTGATCTGGATAAAAAGAAAATGCATTCAGCATTCACATCTCTTTAAGTAAATTTCTAATAAAAATAATCCTAAATAACTACAGTTTAACTTACAATTTCATTACTTTATTCCTTGACATATTAATATTAGCCATTGGAAGAGTAAAAATATATATTTTCGATGAAAATATAATAAAAAGGATTCAAAGATGCTACAATATCTAAATAAAAAGAAAAATTTAAATTTATTTGATTTCATGGGATTTAAAGATATTTGACTTCTTAAGCATGATGAAAGAATTTATTCCATCAACTTAACTTTAGTTGGTTACACTTATTCAAAGTTTAATTATGAAATGAAAATAAAATAAAATTTAAGTAACAATACGAGGCTTAAAATGTTACATTACTTCGAAATCATAACAATAAATATATCTTTTAATTAAGCAACTCAGGTTTGTTTGTGTGTGAATGAATGAGAATCGGAAACTAATATATATATTATATATATATATATATATATATATATATATATATATATATATATATACATATATATATATGTATATATATATATATATATATATATATATATATATATACATATATTTCAAGCCACGTTCAGTTTTCCGTCCCTCGGGTAGGATGAGAGTGAGTAGTCATACCTGTCGAGAGAAGGATGCATCCACATATGTGCATATCGATCTAAATATTTAGCCGTAATTTTTTGACAGGTCGCATGCACTAATTACCGAATAATAGATCCATACACAATGGCTTCAACAGACCTTCGGAGCCTTGTGCGAGAAGCAATTGGCCACACAACGCTCGAAAATACAAACTAATTATTTTTATTTAGTAAGTTTTGAAGAATCACGCAGTCGCTGGTAGACCCCCCCCCCCCCTCGGGAGTTATTTTCATTTTGTTTTTATTTTTACACTACGCAATGCTGCAAGAATGCGATCACATTTTCCTCTTATGAGTGCCACAATAATGAAAGCTCGTCGCTACTGGCCTCAGTGCTTTCTAGCTATCCTGATGTATTTGCACTAGGTTAAATAAAACATATGAATATGATTTTGTATATCTATTTAGATATCTATCTCAATATACTATATACATATACATGTATATACATAATTATATATACTATATGATTCTGTATATCTATCAAATATTGGATTGATGACTTCTTCTATTGTGATGCCAGACCGTACTTAGAAGTAGATAATTACTCTCAGTGCCTTTGAAAACGACTGCTATTGGTTTTAAAGATTTCTATCAAAGGCAATAAGAATAACATCTCTCACTCCAATTAAAGTTTTAAATTTGAGTGTGATAATAAGAAGTTAAAACAATTACATAATTAAATTGATATCCCTTTGGCTGTTCAAATCAGAACAATGAACAGTCTAATTAGGTGTTTCGAACACAAACGAGATACACTAATTACATTACATTCATACAAGGCATACAAGGACCTTCTCCTTTGCTCTCCAAGTCAAGACAAACATTTCGAAGAAATTGATGGATATAACAAAGAAAAATCATTTGTTCATGTAAGCGTGAAAAAAGATAAAGGAATATAGAAGACACAAACTCTCTTTCAGTATTGAGATATCGAACACATTCATTTTCGATATGGCGTAAGAGGTCAAGTGAGTAAAATGATTTCATTAAAAAAAAAAAAAACTAATGTGGGGATTCATATAAAAATTAACACAAAGGGGAAATAAGTAGACATATATTAACTAAAATCTATATTTAGAAAGAACAAAAGAATATAATCTGTAAAAAAAAAAAAAAAAAAACCTAAATATTGTTTTTCATTGAGAAATAATGAATGTTAAAACACTTTTTTGCCGACTAAAGACAGTTGCTAATAAATATAGCCTTGATATATAAAGTATAAAGATTAAAAATTAATGTGTATATATATATATATATATATATATATATATATATATATATATATATATATATATATATATATATATATATATACACACACACACACATATATATATATATATATATATATATATATATATATATATATATATATATATATATATATATATATAAAACGCTGTTTTGTAGAAATATGGATGAAATGCGCTGAAAAATTAGCTACATTTTTTAAGAATAATAATGGATAAATCCGTAAAAAACAGCTGAAAGATTTCCGTGATAAGGAAAGAAAGAAGGTCAAAGCTTTGAAAAAAAATCATTAAAAAAAATCTATCTAAAAAAAAAAAAAAATTGTTGAGTAAAAAGAAAAGAATTGTCGAGTAAAGAAAAAGGATTTAGCTGAATAATAACTAGAATTTTTTTTGGATGAGGAATAAGGAAGCAGAAAATAAAAATAAATTATATAAATTAATGTATTTTGGGGAAAAAATATGAAGAAATACGCTGGAGGAAAAACATCCTTTATGATCAGTCACTGATTGAATAATCAAAGGCTGTGTTATATATAAAGTTCTTTGATAGAGGCCTAATGAGATCGTATCTGGGAAGTGAATGGTAATTTTGCTTCTAATCATATCGACAGAAAACACATAAATTGAATACGTAAATTGGATTATAATATAAAAAAAAATTGACTTTCAAAAATAAAAAATCTTAAAAAAAGGCAAAACGTTTCTCAAATGGTAAAAAGAAGTGGCGTTTAACAATGGAATATGTAAAAAGCTTCATACAAAAAAAAAAAAAAAAAAAAAAAAAAAAAAAAAAAAAAAAAAAAAAAAAAAAAAAAATAAGGGAGTTCTTCAAAAACTAGAGAACTTTAAATGCTTTACCATGAAAATATATTGTTGGGTGTAAGATAAGTAACCATCCTCAATATTAAAAACTGTAAATGCTTCAAAACATATAGTTTCATATTAAAATTTAATGATTTTCAAGCAATAAAAATTCAAATACTTCAATACAAGCATTTGATGCTTTTCAAACAAGAAAATAAGTTTTAAATATTTCCCCAGAAAGAAGTAAAGTATAGCACCATATGGAATGTGTAACCACTATCATTAATAAGAAAAATTGCCTCATAATCAAGAAGAAATATCGCTTCTTCTACGACAAAGATTTATAATTTTTCACATCTCTAGCAACAATAAAACTGAAATATTTCCCAATATAAAATTTTATCAAGTCTCTTGAAAGTTTTTAATATATTTCCTTAAAATTTTCCCTTTATATACTATTCATTATATAACGACTATGCAACAAAAAAAGATTACCATATATCTATTACGTAATATCTACATCTACCCAAAGTCTAAAGAAAGAAGTCAGCTGACGCGCAGATTAAAATTTAAAGGTCGCGGTCAGTGACGTCAAGTCTAGCCATCCGAAAGGTTATATTTGATTGTATTCAGTATCCAGTAAACAATATTCAGGGACTGAGTCCAAGAGTTAAAGATCTACTTATTATATTTATCTCCCAGGGATATTATTTATCAATATTCTGTTACTTTTTCTACGAAAATGGCCAACATCTGTTTAACAACTGTTCAGTCTTTGGGTCTTCTAGTACAAAACTTAAAACAAAATGTTCAGACATCAAATATTTCAATTTTTTAAAAGATGGCAATTTCCGAGTGCGCTGGAAACAATTATATTTGTCTCCCAGGGATAATGTTTTATTATCAATATTCTGTTACTTTTTCTACAAAAATGGCCAACAACTGTTCAACAACTGTTCAGTTTTTGGGTCTTCTAGTACAAAAATTAAAACAAAATGTTCAAACATCAAATATTTCAATTTTCTAAAGATGGCAATTTCCGATTGCGCTGGAAACAATTATATTTGTCTCCCAGGGATATTGTTTATCAATATTCTGTTACTTTTTCTACGAAAATGGCCAACAACTGTTCAGTCTTTGGGTCTTCTAATACAAAACTTAAAACAAAATGTTCAAAACATCAAATATTTCAATTTTCTAAAAGATGGCAATTTTCGAGTGCGCTGGAAACAAGCATGTCCTCGAGCTCATAAAATGAATCTTGAAAATGATGTGGTTTGTTCTGTTCATTTTGCAAACAGTGATTTCATGGATGATATGAAGTCTCATTTGCTGCAAATTTAAGTTAAAGTAAGAGATTTCTGACAAAAGACGCAGTGCCTTCTTTTTTGTTACAAATTATTCTCCACTGCTTCGCAATGAAAACAATTATAATCACCAAATGATGAAAAAAAAATCAAATTTATTATCATCATTACGAATGATAATTGTTGACTGATTGATTGGCACATTGCGTAAAAGAAAAACTTGGTAAAGAATGTAGATTATATTTGATTTCACGGTTTTTTTTTTTCTTTTTTTTTTTTTTAAACAAACCAAGATGACAAACTATCTGAGGAATAGCATTTGAAAGTAAATGATTTGATAAAAGAAGTGCAATATGAAGGTTATTTAGAGCATGATTTGGGGCCCTGTAATCTTAGGTTATGGAAAAAAATTGTAATTGACTTTCATGTGAGAAACGTCTACCCAGAATCTTAGTGCAGACATAGAGATATGACTTTCTACAGATGATCCTCATTTACTCAAGTTGGTCAGGGTTAACCTAATAGATTCTGGGTTTATGTTGCCAAACGGAGATCATCCGATAAGGATGATCTGAAATGCTTTTTTGAAATGCTTAAGACGTCTTATTCCAACGCAGTAAAATTCAAGTACAGTCTGAAAGAATATTTGGTGCTATTATAGTATGCTATCTACCGCCGATTTTGCTATCTACCACCCCTCTCTGACTATAGTATGATACCTACCATCAGTCCCTAAGGATACGGTCTACTTGCTAATCCGCCTCTAATAAGGAGGGTCAATACCGACTTGATAACCTAACCTAACCTAACCTAACCTAACCTAACTCAACCCAACCTAACTCAACCCAACCTAACCTAACTTACAAACTGCTTATAATTATGCACCCATGTCCTAACATAGTCTAACCCAACTTAACCTAACCTACAAACTGTTTATAATTACGCATCCATGTTATCCTTCCAATAAATATTATTAAATGAGGATAACATACTGGTGGTAAGTAATCTGTTTGATAATCTTCATCAAACAGGAGGATTAACATTGACGGTAGATAACATACTTTGAGGTAGATAGCATACTGTAGTAGAAATTCGACGGTAGATAGCATACTATAATAGCACCGAATATTTACTAAGGAAAGAAGTAGCCCCGATAAGTGAAAAGTGTAATAGTAATACATGCAATGAAAATCAAGACTGCCTATCCCATACATTATTGGTCAAGTGTTCATCTACACAGGGGAAAAGAACAAATAAAGTACGATGAAGTGCCTTGGAAATTTGTCTTACCAGTCTCATCTTAAGATATATTGGATTTAATCAAGAATCATGGACAGGTGATGAGATTCTTGACGTATCTACCAAGAACTAAAAGATATAAGTCGTCAGCGAGCGTAGCTGCCTTGAAAACATGCCTTTTAAGATATTTACTTTCCTTACCCGGATGAACTTTACAGTTTTCTTCATTAACATCAAGAGGCAAATTCAAAGAACCACTGACGTAGTTGCCACATGATTATAAGGAAACGTGTCTTATGATTAAAAGGCCACTCAAATTAGGGTTGGGGATATACTACTTGTAGAGAGAGAGAGAGAGAGAGAGAGAGAGAGAGAGAGAGAGAGAGAGCGAGAGAGAGAGAGAGAGAGAGAGAGAGAGCATAATTATACGCTATCCGTCTATATTATAGAGTGAATCTGTGTCCTATTTCATACACATTATGTGTGTAGGCCTTTGAGAATATTCCTACATTTATTGTTCTTAAAATATTTATTTTTCCTTGTTTCCTTTCCTCACTGGGCTATTTTCCCTGTTGGGCCCCTGGACTTGTAGCATTCTGCTTTTCCAACTATGGTTGTAGCTTAACAAGTAATAATATTAATATCATTATTATATTCAGGCTCCCAGCCTAACAAGGGGACTCAACCGAGTTCAGCTGGTACTGCTAGGGTGCCACAGCCCACCCTCCCACATTATCCACCACAGATGAAGCTTCATAATGCTGAATCCCCTACTACTGCTACCTCCGCGGTTATCTAAGGTATCGAAGGAAGCAGCAGGACCTACCGGAACTGCGTCATAATCGTTCGCCATTCATTCCTAATTCTAGCACGCTCTCTTGCCTCACATCTATCCTCCCATCACCCAGAGCTTCCTTCAATCCATCCATCCACCCAAACCTTGGCCTTCCTCTTGTACTTCTCCCATCAACTCTTGCATTCATCACCTTCTTTAGCACACAGACATTTTCCATTCTCTCAACATGGCCAAACCACCTCAACACATTCATATCCACTAGGCTGGGAGGAACGTAGATAGTAGAGGTCCCCCCTCCCTTTTTTTTCCCATTTGTTGATGTCGGCTACCCCCCAAAATTAGGGGAAGTGCCTTGGTATATGTATATATGTATTCAGGCTATACAGACATGACTATTGAAATAATACTTTCACCAATAATTTAAGCTTCTTGAAAAAATATATATATTTCAGGGGTCCAGAGACAAAGAGAATAAGAGAGCAATGGTGTCTTCTTTTATCTCTTAGTCTGGTAAGGAATTCGAACGAAGGGCGTTTTTTCCTTTAAAAAAATTGCGAAGGATGAGATATGACTAACTACACATTTTCCCTCACGGAACCCTTTGCCGTTAACCTTTGACACTCATAAGGCTTTCGAAAGGGCGTGGGTTAAGGATATCTTGTAGCTTCTACTTCTCTGTGTAAAATTATTTTGTTAGTTATTCAATGATTCTCTTGTTTACAGTATTTCGTCTTTTGCTTTTCCTTGTAAGTTATCCTACCTCTTACATTGCTCGAATTTTTATATTAACTTGGAAAATTTTAATGAATCTCTTATTTTCATCATATGGTTTTCGCCAGCATTTATTATTAATGTACTCCATTCCTTCTCATATGCAATATGATTTATTTACTTGTCAGACTCCTCTATTTTTACTGTCCATTTGCTGCTCTCCCTTGTAAATGTGTTATCTATCTTACCATTTACCTTTCGTTTTTCAGTTAACTTCAACAGACCTATTTTTAACTTAACCATCGTAAAGAAGAAGAATCTTGTTTACATCTTGTCCTTTTCCAAGTATTTTTATCAATCTTGTTTAATCATTCCATACGTTAATGATGCGGCACTGGACTGCTTTGAAAATAAATTACATTGCAATAACAGCGCTGATTTAATTTGCTGTCAACCAAGCTCTCTTTATGTAGAACTCTACATGGAAAAAATATCTAAACCGTTCTTTAGCACTCGCATAGAAAATGGGAGTAATACATCGCATAGAAAATGGGAGTAATCCATAGCCGAGTGAGCGAGTATTTCGTCATTACTTAAAACTGTCTTTCAATTAATCCAATTGGTCTTTGCTCCGCCGTTACCCGCTTCCCTAGCAATTTAACATGACCTCCTTATTGCTCTGTTTTAGCAAGTGGTAGCCTAAATGCTCTGGTAAGCACTTTAGTCGTGTATTTGGCGTTACTTCAATTATTAATTCATCACTATTTCCTTTAGCATAGAATCAATATATATATATATATATATATATATATATATATATATATATATATATATATATATATATATGTGTGTGTATATATATATATATATATATATATATATATATATATATATATATATATATATACTGTATACTGTATATATATATATATATATATATATATATATATATATATATATATATATATAATATATATATATTGTAGATTCATACCATGTAGATAAAAAACCAAAATAACATCAAAATATCTGTAGATAGTTATACTTTTCAAGTGAAATATATATATATATATATATATATATATATATATATACATATATATATATATATGTGTATATGTATATATATATATATATATATATATATATATATATATTTATATATGTATATATATATGTATATATATATATATATATATATATATATATATATATATATATATATCTATATATATATATATATATATATATATATATATATATTATATATATATATACACAGTATATATAACTTAAGTCTAATCGCGTCCGAAGTTACTAATACGCCACGTAAACTCTTCCGAGACAATATAATCTTCTCAAACTGCCCATTGATTTATGTGGTACTCAGCATTTGTTTTTGCGTGCAGTGTACCGTTCTCAAAATAGGGCAAAGCTCACCATACATCCCATTCATCTTGGAAGAGGTGAATTAAAGGCCTTGTATTTTCCGTGGCGAAAGATCTACTTCTAACCGATGTTTACTTCGAAGGTTACTTCAGAAAATCCCCTTGTTTATTGAACAAATATAATTTCACGCATCAAATTTATACGTTACGATTTTTTTTTTATGTCGTATTGTGAGGAAGTTGTTAACTTGTGAGTTATCCAGTTTGTTCTATTCTTTATTCCATCGTTTATAGAAACTAGAATTCAAGGTCTCCCTTTGTGTTTCCATGTTGAAACGTCTGAGTTCATTTGTTTCCTTTTTATCCATTAAAAAGACGATTGGCTGAACTAATTATCGTATTCTTTTCTAGCCCAGGTCAGAAGAAAGGAAAACTGAGAAGGAAGGCAGAGTAACAGAAACGTTCCGAAATTCTGGAAAAAATAATGTAGGATAAGAATTCCAAAACTAGATAACAGAAGGAAAGAAATAGTTATAAACCATGTTATCCGAAGAATACCGATTTTCTTAGAAAATATAGAATAGGAAGAGAGGCCCAGACTTTTCCAGCTAGGCATTCATTGATTGATTGATTGATTTGAGGTTTTCTGGCATCCTGACAACGAAGGTCATTGACGCTGATATCGTTTGTTATAAACGAAAAAATAAAAGCAAATTTAATTGGGAATCATAAAAACGAAGATGTCTATTTAATAATTAAATACCTATCAGAAGACATGCCTCTTATCTCCATAATTTCTCTATAAAAAGGTTGAGGACAAAATTAGATATTCTAACAGCCTTAGTAAATTGACTCGATGGCTGTTCCTGGGAGACGGCTGCTAAATAGCAGAGGAGGAGGAGGAGGAAAAGTGAAAGAGAGGCAGGAAAAAGGGAGGAGGACGAGCAGGAGGAAAAAGGGAGGAGGACGAGCAGGAGGAAAAAGGGAAAAGGACGAGCAGGAGGAAAAAGGGAGGAAGAGGAGGAAAAAGGGAGGAGGAGGAGGAAAAAGGGAGGAGGAGGAGGAGGAGGAGGTGGAGGAAAAAGGGAGGAGGAGGAGGAGGAGGAGGAGGAGGAGGAGGAGGAGGAGGAGGAGGAGGAGGAGGAGGAGGAGGAGCAAAATGAAAGAGAATTGAATGGTTTTAGTATAAAATGGACGCAATGGGGAGTAAGATATGCAAGCTAGCATACCTCATCACATCATTTTAAAGCTTTTCATACCCCCATTAACTTTCTAATTATTGTGATATTGATTTTTTGGAATGTCCGGCCTTCTTGGCATATTTTAGATAAAAACAAAAATATTTTCTATAACAACATCAATCCTTCCTTTTTCTGTTTCGATAAAAAAAAAAGATGCGTTCATTTTTTTTCTCTTGATAATAAGGATGGTAATAACAGCTCCCACCTTTGAAACTGACTTGGATGAAAGATCAAGTGAATGTTACTCTATGCATAGTGTAGAATGTTTAAGATCCTTCATTGGCAACCAAAGTAATTTGAGAGAGATTTACGTATATGTAGGATGACCCCATTATGTAACCCCATCAGTTCAGCGTTAAGTAATGCCGTATATATGTGTGTATGTATATATATATATATATATATATATATATATATATATATATATATATATATATATATATATATATATATATATATAAATATATATATATATATACAGTATATATGTGTGTGTATGTGTGCGCGCGCATGGCCTATACAATAAATAAATAAATAAATATATATATATATATATACATAATATATATATATATATATATATATATATATATATATATATATATACACATATATATATATATATATATATATATATATATATATATATATATTTATCCAGATACTTTTTTCTATATAGGGGATATATAAATGCACACATGTATATATATATACATATATATACATTATATATCTATATATATATATATATATATATATATATATATATATATATATATATATATATATATATATATATATATATATATATAATAACATAATATATGCGTGTGCATGTATAAGAAAGAATATCTTAATTTCGACTTACAAAATTACCAATAAAACAAATACTTTATCTTACTCACCAATGACCGCAAATACCGCAAAAGAAATATAAAACCGAGACGAGAAAGTAAGACCAAATCTGGAGAAGCCTCGAATC
>NC_090762.1:11212108-11277108 GCF_036898095.1 Palaemon carinicauda | reverse complement strand
TATATATATATATATTCTTAATCATTTTAACTAGAAATATAGATAAATGATAGTTCTTTGAAAATATTTTCTATCATTTATTTCAATAGAAAATCATATTGATTTATAAGAAAATAAAAAAGAAAAAGTTTTCTTTTCATAGAAAATGATAATCAAACCTATTACTAATGAGAGAATAGGGACAAGTACAAAATTGGAAATAAAGGTGAACAATTCAATATATACTATGGCCATATACGTGACAATTTAAATGCTTGAATATATGACGGGTCTATTTAATTCAACCGAATGCTCAAAAAACAGCTTCAGTTCTTTTAAATATGGCACTAAACATTCTCTTTGAGGCATGGGTTCCATAAATAAAGGACCATTAATTCCATCTGTAATTTGAAAAAGGTATGTATCCGTTTGGTGCTCTGGATACTCCTCTACTTCTAATGCCCGGGAGTTGATCTTACTGGAATTAGTATGGACCGGCAGGGGTCACTTGCCTTATTTAGATAGGCGCTGCGCATCACTAAGAAACTGGCTATTCTTTGATGAATTTAGCCTATGAATCCTCTATGGATTTAGTCAGTCTATGGAAAGCGAAAATGAAAGAATTGCCCCCAGTCCCGGCCGTAGTGGGTTGCTAAGAAACTCCCGGTTTGAAAATACTAAAGAAAAATTGAAAATTGGTAATTGAAATGTTGGAACCATGAATCAAATTGGGAAGTTACAGCTAGTAGAGAATGAATTTATGAAATATAGTTTGGATATCTTGGCCCTAAGGAACAGATGGAGAGTTAGAGGAGAAGGGTAGGAATAATGATGATGACGCCAAGAGCAGAAAAGGCATTAACCAAATGGAGAGCTGTAGGTAGCAGATTGTTACTTAGAAAATTATTATTATTATTATTATTATTATTATTATTATTATTATTATTATTAATATGAGTTATTAGGGCCTATTGAAACCAGAGAAAAAGATAATTTTTCGCGAGTTCTAAATGGCATCGGAAGAAAATCGGGGTTCTCCGAATGGATTCAGAAATAATTACCATAGACTTAGCAAGGAATTCTGAATGATTCCAGATGCGAATCTGAAGGACTTCGAAAGGAAACCCTGAATCTTCAAATGTCTTCAGTAGAAATACCGTAGACTTAGCATGGAGTTCTGAATGTGTCCAGAACGGAATCTTCACGGAGCTGTAAATGAAATCACGTAATTTATTATCATTATTATTATCATTATTATCGCGAGTCCTAAACGGCTTCGAGAGATAATCTTCGTGCATCTCCAAAAGGATTCAGAAGAAATTTCCATAGACTTAGCATGGAATTCTGAATGATTCCAGAAATCTCTGAACGATTTCGTAAGAAAATCTTCCTGAATCTCCTCTCCAAATGACTTCCCTGAATCTCCTCTCCAAATGACTTCAGAAGAAATAGCCGTATACTTAGCATAGAGTTCTGAATGACTCCAGAACGGAATCTTCCCGGAGCAGTTCTGAACGTCTCCGCCCCGGATTCCAAAAAACTTCTGAAGACCTGATCTCTCTCTTTTTTTTTTTTTTTAAACATACCTTGCAACACCTCACGATCTGTATGTACTGTAGCTATGGGTTGATTGGTTGATTTAAGGTTTTCAGGCATCCTGACATGTAGCTATGGAAGTTTAGCAGTGAACATTGGGAGGAGGATTTCACTTTACTCACAGAGCTCGCGTTCTGGCGGAAAAGGTAACTGACTGTGAGAATTTTGTTACAGCTACAGGATGAACTGGAGGCTATTCGGAACACCTTCATCTACAGATAGTTTGGATAGGTGCTGCCGAAGTTGGCGAGCTTTGAAGATCATAATGTAAGCGCCTTGAAGGATAATTTGCTTGCAGTTTAGCGAGGATGTCCTATAATTGGATTGCACTGGTGCAAAGCGGTGAGCGACGAGTGTTTCTTCAAAATTCGGCATTGAAGATAGAACATATCAAGACGGCATTGGTAAATATATTGTGTTGGTCTTCGTTGACTTTAGTATGATGGCGTATAGTGTATGCCGAGAAATCAATGACATCCATGTCTTTACCCATCGCCCTTATAGGTAAAGACATGAAAGCCATCGATTTCTCCGAGGAATCTGACGAACCGAGGACAAACAGCACTGAAATGTCTCTTGAAATCTCGAAGGAGACTGGCGAACTGAGCAAAGATGATCTTGAAACACTATAAAAGACAGAAGAGAATAGAGAAGGAAAGCCTTTATATGGAGAAGTATAAAAAATAGCCTTTAATTATAGAGGTAAGTCACCTAAAAACTGAGGTCAAATAGCCTCTACTATTAGCGGTTAGTCGCCTTAAAACAGAGGTCTCAAAGAGCTTCTAGTGCTAGAAATAAAGCACCCAAAAATAAAGATCAAAGAGCTTTTAATGTTAGAGGGAAGGGGATTAAAATAAAGGTCAAAGAAACTCTAATACTAGAGTATAGCTCCTCAAAATAGAGGTCAAAGACCCACTAATGCTAAAAGCAAGGAGCCTAAAAACACAGGTCAAAGACCCTCTAATGTTAAAAGTAAGGAGCCTCAAACTAGAGGTCAAAGAACCTCTAATACTAAAAGTAGGGAGCCTCAAAACAGAGGTCAAAGAGCATCTAATGCTAAACGTAAGAAGCCTCAAAATAGAGGACAAAGAGCCTCTAATGCTAAACGTAAGAAGCCTCAAAACAGAGGTCAAAGAGCCTCTAATGCTAAACGTAAGAAGCCTCAAAATAGAGGTCAAAGAGCCTCTAATGCTCAATGTAAGGAGCCTCAAAATAGAGGTCAAAGAGCCTCTAATGCTAAAAGTAAGGAGCCTCAAAATAGAGGTCAAAGAGCCTCTAATGCTAAACGTAAGAAGCCTCAAAATAAAGGTCAAAGAGCCGCTAATGCAAAAAGTAAGGAGCCTAAAAAGAGGTCAAAGAACCTCTAATGCTAAACATAAGAAGCTTCAAAATAGAGGTCAAAGACCCTCTAATGCTAAACATAAGAAGCCTCAAAATAGAGGTCAAAGACCCTCTAATGCTAAAGGTAAGGAGCCTCAAAATAGAGGTCAAAGAGACTAATGCTAAAAGTAAGGAGCCTCAAAATAGAGGTCAAAGACCCTCTAATGCTATAAGTATGGAGCCTCAAATTAGAGGTCAAAGAGCCTCTAATGCTAAAAGTAAGGAGCCTCAAAATAGAGGTCAAAGAGCCTCTAATGCAGGAGATACTGCACCTCAAAATCGAGTTCAAAGACCCTCTAATGCTAAAAGTAAGGAGCCTCAAAATAGGTCAAAGAGCCTCTAATGTTAAATGTAAGGAGCCTCAAAACCGAGGTCAAAGAGCCTCTAATGCTAAAAGTAAAGAGCCTCAAAATAGAGGTCAAAGAGACTCTAATGCTAGAAGTGAGCAGCCTCAAAATAGAGGTCAAAGACCCTCTAATGCTAAAAGTAAGGAGCCTCAAAATAAGAGGTCAAATACCCTTTAATGCTAAACCTAAGGAGCCTCAAAATAGAAGTCAAAGAGCCTCTAATGCTAAAAGTATGGAACATCAAAACAGAAGTCAAAGACCATCTAATGCTAAACGCAAGGAACCTCAAAATAGTGGTCAAAGACCCTCTAATGCTAAACGTAAGGAGCCTCAAAATAGAGGTCAAAGACCCTCAAATGCTAAAAGTAAGGAGCCTCAAACTAGAGGTCAAAGAGCCTCTAATACTAAAAGTAAGGAGCCTCAAAATAGAGGTCAAAGAGACTTTAATGCTGAAAGTGGGCAGTTTCAAAATAGAGGTCAAAGAGCCTCTAATGCTAAAAATAATGAGCCTCAAAATAGAGGTCAAAGACCCTCTAATGCTAAACCTAAGGAGCCTCCAAATGGAGATCAAAGACCCTCTAATGCTTAAAGTAAGGAGCCTCAAAATAGAGGTCAAAGAGAGACTAATGCTAAAAGTGAGCAGTCTCAAAATAGAAGTCAGAGAGCCTCTAATGCAGTTTCCCAACCCTGGGGTAAATTACCCCAGTGGGGTAATGGACCCGTATTTTTGGGGTAATCAAGATGTTCTGAAATTGAGTTATTCACATTCCCATAATTATTGCCATAACAAGCTCAACCCTCACACTGAAAAACCAGAGTAAACATAAAGTGATTACTAAATAATATCTATTAATATGGTTACATTGAATATTCTGCACTGATGATGGTTCATTTTGATATCCATCAAAATGGAAAAGTTTGCATTTGTTTTGGATCCTCAACTATAAGTAGCCAATAGCGGGCTACATGATCCATACAGTTCATCAGGTGGCTGCAAAAAACATCCGATGTTACCGGGTATATGTTCAATGGGGTCATTGATTGGTTGGAAATAAAATTTTTGGGTAATCATTTAAAAAAGGTTGGGAAACACTGCTCTAATGCTAAATGTAAGGAGCCTCAAAATAGAGGTCAAAGACCCTCTAATGCTAAAAGTAAGGAGCCTCAAAATAGAGGTCAAACAGAATTTAATGCTAAAAGTAATAAGCCTCAAAATAGAGGTCAAAGACCCTCTAATGCAAAAAGTAAGGAGCCTAAAAATAGAGGTCAAAGAGACTCTAATATTAAAATTGAGCAGTCTCAAAATAGAAGTCAAAGAGCCTCTAATGCTAAACGTAAGGAGCCTCAAAATAGAGGTAAAAACCCTCTAATGCTAAAAGTAAGGAGCCTCAAAATAGAGGTCAAAGAGCCTCTAATGCTAAAAGTAAGGAGCCTCAAAATGGAGGTCAAAGACCCTCTAATGCTAAAAGTAAGGAGCCTCAAAATAGAGGTCAAAGAGCCTCTAATGCTAGAGGTAAAGCACTTCAAATTAGAGATCAAAGAACATATAATGCTAAGATTATAGTACCTCAAAATAAGAGGTCATAGAGCCCTTAATACTAAAGGTATGGGACCTCAAAATAGAGCTTAAATATCCTCTAATGTTGGAAGTATGGCACCTCAAAATAAAAGGTCAAAGAGCCTCTAATGCTAGAGGTAAGGTATCTCAAAATAGAGGCCAAATAGTCTGGCTTATTCTTTGTATATTCACCCTACGCATTGGTTTCCTGCGAGCCAGCGCTTTTCTGCGCCTTCACCAAAAACTGTGCTTCAGCAGAAACTGAGCACCAGCAGCATCCTGTGCGCCAACGCTCCAGTACTCTCCTTCGCACTTGCGCGAGAGGCAAAAAGAATGAAAACTTTTTGACAGGTTAAAATTGCCCCGTTCCCCTCCCCGCAAACACATGACAGCATGCCTGCCGGGCAAAAAGGGAAGAGGCTTCACAGAAGGGTTCAAGATCCCGAAGATTCCATCTTCAAAGGCGAATCAAATGATTCCCCTGAAGAAAGGAAAGATGAATACTGTGAAGAACTGCAGAGTATAATAGGTGAGAACCTAGAGAGATATGAAAATTTTGATTAATGACTTCAATGCTAAAGTTGGAAGGAATAATCAAGGGATAGAAAATGTGATGGGTGTTGAGGTTCTTGGCGAAGTTGCAAATGTAAAAGGGGCACATTTTATAAGTTATTGATCAACAAACCATCGTGTTACTGGAGGTACTCTTTTCCAGCACAAGGAGATCCACAAATATACAAGGACTTCACCATGTGGCAATTACAAATATCAAATAGATCACATAGCCATTGATAAAGAGAGAAGGAGGGCTCTGGGAAATGTAACAAGCTATAGAGGTGCAGTTATTGGTAGTGATCACCAGTTCCCCATTGCCACAAAAATATTAAAACTGAAACAACCCAACAGAAATGTAGATAGAATACCTAAGTTTGATACAGCTAAGCTTCTAGAGGATGAGCACAGAAATCTTTGTAACTGAATGTAGGAATTGATTTACAGTCTTAAGAGATTTTAAGAGACGAAGTTTTGGGACATGCAATTACAAGGAGAAAACCATGGATATCAAATGATATTTGGGATACTATAAAAAGAAGACAAAGACAGAAATTGATTTCTTAAAGTTTTCGAGGTAGTAATGAAAATTACAAGGCAGAGCATGCCAAGTATTTCAGTATTGATAGTGAAGTCAAAAGAAATATCAGGAATGATTGGAGAGAATATTTAGACAGGAAAGCAGATGAGGCTGACAAAGCTATGAACTCAGAGAGTGGCTTTGTTGTAGGAATTGCTCTTGGAATTATTAATGAAATCTCTATGGGAAAAAAGAAGCATATACCCATCAAAAAGAAAGATGGATCTGTTATAACCAAAGAACATGAAGAAAAGTAACGTTGGATTGAACACTTTAGTGAGGTCATGAATAGGAAATACGAAGGGAATAATTTAGTTGATATACCTGAAACTGATGAAGACCTTGATGTGCCCATGAATGAATTAGGTGTGTTTGAAGTCGAAGCTATTCTTAAATAAAACTCAAAAGATGGAAAGCCCCTGGATACGAAGGAATAACTGCTGAGATGATATTGCCTGAAAATGAAGGGACTCCCAGATTACCTACAAGATTATTTTGTAGAATGTGGCGTGAAGAGGCAAAGCCTTATGTATGGGAGCTAGGAGTGCTGGTGAAAATGACAAAAAAAGATCTGACTGATTGCAATCATTACAGAGGCATCACACTTACGTCAGCTGTCATGAAAATATATAGAATGCTCATTCTAAAGAGACTAGAGAGAAAGACTGATGAAAAGTTGAGAGATGAACAAGCAGGATTTAGAAAAGGTAGAAGTTGTACTGACCAAATTTTCATTTAAAACATGTGGTACAGCAATATGTAGAATATAGAATTCCACTTTTGATGGTATACGTGGGCTATGAAAAAGCTTTTGATTATGTGCTCTGGCAAATTTTGTGGAGAGTCCTGCGACATTATGGAGTTCCTCTCAATATGTAAATTTAATTGTCTGTTCATAAGCATAGCAAATGCAAATTTAATGTTAGTGGCGTCTTATCAAACGAATTTCCAGTGAAAAGTGGAGTAATCTAAGGGAAAGTGTTGTTACCTATGCTGTTTATCCTCCTCATAGATTTTGTAATGCATAGATTGGTTGGGGATGATGGAGAGGGATTGGACTGGATTGGTAACAGAAAATTAGGAGACCTAGAGTATGCTGATGACGCTGTTCTAATTAGCAGAACACCACAGGGCTTGGAAAGATTGCTTACCAGAATGCATGAAAAATCACATGAGGTTGGGCTCGAGATAAATAGGAGAGAGACAGATGATGAGAACGGAATATGCAATGGAAGATGAAATATCTTTGGAAGGATAAAGGATTAATGAGGCAGAATTATTTAAATATTTAGGAACTTTGATATCTAATATAGGAGCTTTAGAATTTGAGTTTAATGAAAGATTTAAAAAAGCAAATCAGAGGATGGCTAGGTTAAGTCCAATTTGGAAAACAGGTCGCCCAAAATTACATATAATAATCAGGCGGTGGACACCCCATCTTTTTGAGAAATCTTGGAAGTCTTTGCTGGTGAATTGAGAGCCACCATTAGTCCTGAGACGAAGGGTAACACCAACTTCCCTGAAATAACGACAAGATACATATACTCGTAGTGCTGAAAGCGGTAGTATCTCCTTTACCTGGTACCACAATAGGCCACCCAAAAAGTCGATCAGTTACCACTGAGAATGGCTTCCCAGAGACACTGAAAAACTCAGACGAGAAAGACTCGTGAGGACTCGGTAGGGTGGTCGTCTTTCAATACGTCTTTTTGTGGCTTACACACCTCGATGACTTTCATGAAGATGGGCGAGAGTCAAAGGCAGAGGGCAGCAGGGACAACATTCCTTGCTCCATGGAGAACGAGATCACCATCAGTTGAGAGGTTTTTCTTAATATCCAGAAAAGGTGTAAGGACTGGTGTAGGTTATAACTTGATGGAAATCCTGGAGTCACACATTTCACAAGACGGGTATACAATGGATCAGCTATTGCTGCAGCTCAGAGTTCCAGAAGTGTTCTATTTGCATCTTGGGGTGTAGAATCTTCTTGCGCAATGACAGCGTTGATACTGACAATATACCTAACGTGTGTTGTAGCATCAGCACAAGTGATTTCGTCTTCTGGAATAGGGTGCCTGACAGCAACTCGAGATAAGACATCTTGAATGTTGAGCTGCTTCCTAGCCTGCCACACTGCTGTGAAAAGGTATGTTGAAATCTTTTCCTCGAGATGCTAAAGGCAAATATTCTCAACTCCATCAAGCGGATAATCTTTGAGAATTGGGATGAGTGGCCGGTGATCGACATCAGGGAAAATGCTGAAGGCCAGCTATATACAAGCTACACTTAGTTCTATGGTGGCTACCGAGACTCGGCATATGTGAGGAATCGGGAGTCACCTTGAACTAAATGAAGTCTGCCATTACTATGGTACTGTAGAAAGGCATATTAAATTCCATTAAGGTGAAAGGCATCAGTCTGGAGGATTACAAGCAATGCAGGATCAAGGGAGGCAAGGATTGGGGGACTTACCAGGGTGGCCTTCACTCGACCAAATGCTCTATTGGGGCTCATTAGGGGTCTGAGGGGATAAACTGTAATAGCAATCTCAGGGGTAAACTCGTTCAACTGGTTCACTAAACCCATGAATGACCAAAGGTCAGTCAAATTAGTCGCAGTGGGAAAGTCACGGATTGCACTAACTTTGCTAGGATAAGCTGCTATACCCTCTCCTGAGAGATGGTATCCACGACAGGACACGTGGGATTCAGCAACCACAAACTAATCTCTGTTGAGAGTAATCAGGAATTGGCAGAAGTAAGAAGCATCTCATAAATCTGTTAAAAGTTGAGTGTAGTAACCTTCGTCAGGAAAATGTATGTCATCGACGACCTTTACACAATTCTGCATTCCTTGAAGGGCCATATCACCGCGGAGACAAAAGGCATCCCCCGTAGCTACAAAACTCATGACAGTGAATTAATGTAACAGTCTCCCATTTTATATATCTTCAGGTGGCAGTGAATCTCCAAATGAACCATGAGCTACAGCAGGGACACTACTCCTGTATACACTCAACACAATTTTGTCTGCCTATACAAATCTATAACTGCATGATATCCTTTCAAAATATGCAATTAACTATAAGAACAAAACTTTTCCACATATTTCTTGTACTTTGGCATTACCCTTCCAAAATATCAAACATTGTTAAACTTTGTTCATTAGTCATCATAATAAAGGCTTTTAAAGATGGGTACAGTAACTAGCCAGAAGTTGGTGATATCATTTTCACAATTTTTCCTTTTTCCTTTTAAATATCATCTTATACAGTATTCAGATGCACATTTTCGGTAAAACAGTCTCTGTCGGGTAATCCTAGGATTACTACTGAATGCTGTCTGAAAAGACTTTGGCTTTGTTTGATGTGTTTTGGTGATAAAAGTGCCCTTTTCCCCATAAAATATCTTGAAGTCAGTTCATATAAATAGATATAAAGGAAACTTTATGCTAGCACAAACAGTTTTTTTCCCAAAAGATCTATACAAATAGTATTTTAATCAATTTGAGACAAATTTAGTTATTATTTTGTTTTGGAGTATTATCTGTACTATAGCTATGGTACATGTAATGGTAAACAAACAATAATGTTCTTTTGCATGAACTAGATGTTAACTTGACCAAATACAATTTCTGGCAGTGGAAATGAATTCACAACACCTACAATTGACCTGATGGCAGTAAAACAAATGACTCCAAAAGCAAAAGGCGCAACCTTTGGTGCTTGGTCGGATATGCAGCCTAAAATGATTTTGAGCAAGTTTACTTTGGTTAGCGAGATTCACGTTGTACCAGATCTTATCATATGAAAGACTATAAAATCGGGAAAGAGAGCGAGATGCACAAACTTTGCCAAAAACAGGGGTATGGATCCTGAGCAAGTCTGAAACATTATCTCACCAGTTCAACAAATAAAGAAAGCGGCCTTTATTGAATTCTTATACTTAGATAGGTGCAGGTCCCTTCCAAACCTCTGGCAGAAGGACAGTCTTCGATTCTTGCCTCACCCAATTGAATAGCAACTATTGGGATATTGTGAGAAAATAGAAACACTGCTGTCAGACCATGAGGAAACAAACAGTCGGATGTTTACCCATTGTGCCTACATAGCACATAAGGGAAAACAAAAGTAAAGAACATAATTATCTGGTCATCTTATACAGATGTTACTGTATTATGCTGCTTTCATTTCAGTGCTTTTAAATTTGAAAAGCTCTGGCTGTATACTGGGACAGGGAAGTAAAGGAGGTTCTTACTAATACTTAAAGTAGTGGATGCGCTTAGAGATCAAAGGTCAGTCAAATTTGTCATAGTGGGAAAGTCACAGATTGCACTGACTTTGCCAGGATCAGCTGCTATACCTTCTCCTGGGAGCGTGTATCTACAAAAGGACACATGGGATGCATCAACCCCAAACCAGTCTCTTTTGAGAGTAATCTTGAATTTGCAGCATCTAAGAAGCATCTGATATTTTATATATCTGCAGGTGGCAGTGGATCTCGCTAAGTCTACAGTAAGGTAAAGCAGGGACAATACTTCAATATATACTCAACACAACTTTGTCTGCCTATATAGACCTATAACTGCATGCCATCCCTTCAAAATTTGTAATTAACTATATGAACAAACCTTATCCACATATTTCATGTACTTTGGCATCACCCATTCAAAATATCAAACATGGTTAAACTATGTTTAATAGATGGAATGGGAAAAAAAGGAAAGAGCTCTCTACATTTCAAAGAAACAAGTATGATCTCCAGGAACTGAAACCCACTGTGAAACCTTTGCAGATCCGAACTCCAGTGCTACCCTCATAAGAACAATGAAATTTATTGGAGCTCATAGGGCAAATTAGGACAAGCTCAGGTACAAGCTATTCACAAATAAAAATTGTGAAAAGTAGCAGGCTTTCACCATCCATGGACAGTGACATGAACATACAAAGCATGATAACTACCAGTGCTACGTCAGGAAACTTTTATTTCCACCTCCAATTGGAAATGGGTGGTTGAAAGATGTCGCGGAAGGCACCAATCAAAAAATCTATGAACAAGAAACCTACACCGGACACTGCACTTGACCTACTAGTGTGCAGCTGCAAAAAAGGGATAGGATGTAAAGGTTTCAAATTACTCCCAGTTTCAAGCTACCCCCCGGTTATTTGAAACCGCTTTCAGATTACCAGGGAGGGGGGTAGTTTGAAACCGGTTTCAAGCTACCCCCTCTGTTTTCAAGTTACCCCTTCATCGGAATAGAAAATAATTTATATGACAGTGCATATATGCATCATGCATTTATTGCTGATTTCGCAGTAGTAGAATAAAAGTTTATTTTTGTATTTAAGACAAAATATTGTAAAGGCCTATTAGTGAATTATATGGCGCGTTAGAAGCCACAGACTCTGTCATTCAAGTTTTTTGTGATAACGGCGAGGTAAAGAATTATTGTAGTGCTGGTGTGATTGTCGAGAATTGTTTTCTTTAATCATCTCAGCTAAATTCAATTCATGTGCTTCTGGTGCACGAGCTTCACACAGCAATATGCGTGGAGAAATTAACAAAAAAATCCACAACGAGATGTGTACTTTGTCGCTAAACTCTGTGAAATTTAGGGAGAAGATTGGGATGTACCCATTTAACAGTGGTAAATAGATCCTTGGGAATATATTCGGTAGCAGCTGCTTTTGGAACCATTGTTCAAAATTACGTCACTGTTCATTTGACTGAGATAGTAGTTTTGCTTCAATAGGTTGCTTCTGCTGTGCGAAGAATTGCTTTAGAAACATCGGTATCAGGACCTCCTTTCTGTTTTTCTAAAGCAAAATATTTCAAAACATTATAAACAATCTCTTGTGCTCTGTATGGAGATGAGTGACCTTCCATTGCGGCTGACAAAAAGATTATGATGCTTTTGTGTGTCTCCCTAGATTGACTATAATCTTTGAGGCATGCCCCCCCCCCCCTCTCTCTCTCTCTCTCTCTCTCTCTCTCTCTCTCTCTCTCTCTCTCTCTCTCTCTCTCTCTCTCTCTCTCTCTCTTTACATCTGAGTGTGGAACTCAAGAAGCAAGCTACTTCCGTCGCAAGTGGTTCCTGCCAGGACCTGCCGGCAAGGGATACTTTCTGACGAAATCCGATTAATGAATGTTCATCTCTGACCTGAGAAACTATATCGGAAAAGTGGCTATTTTATTTCACGTTTATTTATACAGTAGTACAACTGAATAATGTTACAAAATTATATCAATTAGAAGTTGAGTTTTATACAATTAAGGTTTAATATTTAAAGTAATGGTACTCATTATAACCATCAAATGGCATCCTTTTCTCTATATTCGAAACAATGTTGGAATTATAGCAAGGTGTTTTTGTGTCATTGTAACTATCGTCCTCTTTGTGGTCATTCCAATGAATTAAGGAACGCTTGACTTGTGTGCATAGTATTATACCAATGGCTATCTATAGACCTTGTATTATACAAAATATAAATTTACACACGGAATGTGTCTTCGAGTTTTTGAAAAAAATAACACGTAAATGATGACTTCGAGCGTTCTATTATTACAATAAACGGGTAAATTCATAACATCAATATATTATACCAGTAGATGAAACCGTATATGTACTGTATATATACCTGTAAACTAACAATTTTGTGTTGACCCTGATCAAAGCAATTGATTATTATTTATAAATGATGAGATACTGCGCAAAAAGAGAGGGGTTAGTTTGAAACTAGGGGGTAGTTTGAAACTACGGGGGTAGCTTGAAACCGGTTCAAGTTAGCCCCCTAAGCCTGAAACCGGTTTCATACTACCGGAGGGTAAGATTTGGAGGGGATAATTTGAAACCGCTACACCGGTATGTCCAATCTGAGTGGTTCTTTTGGATGGAGGTAGTGGCAAAGAACAGGAATATACTAATCATATTTGTTCATACAGATAATTAGATTATGGTTAGATGATACCCACTAGTAAGTTTCTTTATGCAAGCTAAATTGTGGTGATTATTTATGGGGTAGTAATAGAAAATGACCTGCTGTACCTTATGGGCCACTTAGAGAGCTCCACTGCCACCCTGGTGCTAACCACCAAAAACTAAGGTAAGCCTAAGAAAGGTCATATTTGTTTACAGCATGAATGGAACAAACTCATTTTTCAGCCGCCCTTCACACCGTGGGCTCCTTAACTAAAATACCATTGGAAGGTCACCCATCTCCATACAGAGCAAAGAGATTGTTGGTATTGTTTCGAAATATTTTGCTTTAGAAAAACAGAAAGGAGGTCCTGATACCGATGTTTCTAAAGCAATTTTTCTCACAGCAGAAGCAACCTATTGAAGCAAAACTACTATCACAGTCAAATGAACAGTGACGTAATTTTGAACAATGGTTCCATGAGCAGCTGCTACCGAATATATTCCCAAGGACCTATGGTAAATGGGTACATCCCAATCTTCTCCCTAAATTTCACAGAGTATAGCGACAAACCCTTTTAAACCCTTCGTCGGTCTACCCTGAGCTTCATCTGCTGTCTTGGAAAGTGGGCAGCAAATTTAGGTGTTTCGGTATATCCCTGAAAACAATTGGTCTGACGATAAAAACTGCTTTGTATATTATTATTCATGATTAGATTCTGTACAAAATATATTCATTGCATGTTTACGCTATGAGTGATCATTTTAATGTTATTTAGAAATTTTAAGTTTATTCAATTCTGTGGT
This sequence comes from Palaemon carinicauda, assembly GCF_036898095.1. Taxonomy (NCBI): domain Eukaryota; kingdom Metazoa; phylum Arthropoda; class Malacostraca; order Decapoda; family Palaemonidae; genus Palaemon; species Palaemon carinicauda. The sequence continues at coordinate 11,263,394 of NC_090762.1, read as the reverse complement.
TATGGTGACGTGATTTTGTTCACTTCCCCTTGGTTCTGGATCAATGGAGTATAATCCTATCTGGAGATTGCCCTAATAAATAATATATCTGTTTCTGAAATATGAAATTTTAAAATATTAGATGGATGATAAATATTTGAAGGAAAATGCTAAAAATAGTGCTTAATCTTAATACATAAAAAAAGAGCATATAACTCAAAGTCTACTTAAAAAATAAACTAAACTTTGGGATTAGTGGCTCTCGTTTAAAGGTGATATTATGAATTTTGATAAAATAAATAAATGCTTCTTAATGCTTAGAAAAGGTATCAACGGCCAAAAATTGAGAAAATGTCAATATGAGTCAACAACTTTTGTCAGTTACAGTAGCCCTGTGCAGAAGCCAGTTGAGGGGTAACTCAGTAAAGATGTCCAACCAGAGGTGGTGGTTTCGGATGGAGGTAGAGCCAAAGATAATAAATTTACTTAAAATATTTGTTCATAAAGTTAATTTGATTCTGGTGGGATGATAACCACTAATAAGTTTGTATATGTATGCTAAATTGTGGTGATCATTTATGGGGTAGTGTTAGATAATGGCCTGCTGTACCTTATGGGCAATTTGGAGAATTAACCACCAAGGACTAAGGTACAACCTATGAAAGGTCATATTTGTTTACACCATGAAGTAAACCAAATAATATTTCAGCAGCCTTTCTCACTATGGGCTCCTGGAGTAAAATACCAATGATCCAAAACCAAGATGAAGCGAACAAAATCACGTCACCATAATCACAGTATTAAAAGAAGTTAAAATTTGTGCATTACATTAAAATGGTCTCTCATAGCGAAAATATGCACTGAACATATCTTGTACAATATTTAATTCTGATTGATAATTAACTTTATCAATGCTGAGATCCGGATATTGCGGAGCGACTGTCCTTGACCTTTTTTTCAATTATACTTTGAGTTTTGTTAGGATTCAACTTCATGCCCAATAGTTCGCCCCATGCAACCTTTTTAGCTAGATCTCTTTTAAGGGATTCAGCAACCCTACATCTGCATTCAGGATATTGAATTGATACAAAGAGAGTAGCATCATCTGCATATGCAACGAGCTTGTTTTTAAGCCAAACCACATGTCATGTGTATATAGTACGAAAAGTAATGGGTCAACAACACAGCTCTGACAAACACCAAATATCACATTCCTATACTCACTATGGTGCCTATCAGCAAAAATTCTTTGCGATCTGTTACTTGAAAAATTTAATAATAATGCTAAGAAAAGACCCACCAACTACCATCCTGAGTTTGAAAACAAGGGCGTCATGATTAACAAGGTCGAATGCAGCACTAAAATCAAGGGCTATCATACGAGCTTCCTGACCACAACCAAGGATAAATATTTGAAAACTTCTAAAACTACTCAAAAATTTGTACTTTTGTCCTGCTTTTAATTTTACTCTAGCTACTCTCGAATTCTATCCAAAATTACGTCATGCATTCAATATCAATTTTCTTTCGTCCAGTAGAAACTTTGATACTCATGTTTAGTTAAATACAGGAAAAATATGAAGGAAGGGAAAGGAGCAGTGTCTAACACCAAAGTAAACGATAGTCGTCTTTTTAAAGGGGAAAAAATCTATATGAAGAAAGGAAAACAAGCAGGTAGAAGATTCAAAAGTCAAACCCCAGAAGGAAATATATTTCCACTCAAATGATCCACCTGGATCAGGGATAAAAACATATAAACCATCTATAGATATACACCAGGAAATTAATTTCACAGGAAAAAAAACTTATATAAATAACCAACATAAGAATACGATTACCTCAACACTCTTAAATTTATATGTAAATTTGAGTCAACACTTTATCTAAACATTTTAAAGTTTTAAGTTGTGTTTTTATGCTGATCTCGATATCATTTTACTTTTAGGATTCAATTTTCTTTAACCGGATAAAAATGAATAACACTTAAATTTGGCAACTTTCTTTTTTCTCAGAGTGGTCGAGTTGGGATGTGATCGTAAACTTTCATCTCTCTCTCTCTCTCTCTCTCTCTCTCTCTCTCTCTCTCTCTCTCTCTCTCTCTCTCTCTCTCTCTCTCTCTCTACGGTTATCATGGTATAAACAGAAATTTTAAAAGAAAACTTTCGACGGAGACGGGAACTGGGAGATGGAAAACACAAAATGGAGAGGTCTCGGGTACTAGAAGAAAAAACGCCTCGTCGAGTTTCCTAACATTTCCTTGTGGTTCCTTATTTAGAATTTTAACTACAAATTAGACCTGAGTTTTACAAAGTGTAGATACAACTGGGTGCACAACACTTTCATTAGAATCCATCATTTATATTTTGCATATAATATTGACTGTAAATATTTGTTTACTCAGAGAGAGAGAGAGAGAGAGAGAGAGAGAGAGAGAGAGAGAGAGAGAGAGAGAGAGAGAGAGAGAGATAACCCTAGTTGGAAAGCAGGATACTGTGTGCCCCAAGGCTCTAACAGGGAAAGCAGCCCAGTGAGGAATGGAGATACAGGTGAGCTATATCGCAGATACATAGACATGGTACAGGTGCACATACAGCCTGCACTTCAACATATATATATAAAATAAAGCCACAGCTCAAAGAAAATTTGATCAAAGGCCTACACAAGTGGATAGAGAATAATTCCCCCTCTACCACATGGTACAAGTGGGCCACAGATATAGTGCCTCCCCCTCCCCCCTTGACAGACACACACCAAGAGAACAGGCTGTATGCATTCACAGACTCAGGCTGGGATACAAAGCATGCTGGGAGATTGTAGAAAACCGAGAAAGACCATGTGAACACTGTGAAGAGACACCACAAAAGGCCCTCCAGCACTACCTGCTAGAATGTAGGGAGACAGTACAATTGAGGGCTAACCTACAAGCAGACGTTAACTCACGACACCCCATGCAGACTCCAGCCACACTGGCTAAAGCAATTGTTGAGAATACTGTATTGAAATCACAGACAGTAGCTTTCAAACTTACCTCCACCGAGGTAATGTAACTTCGGAATTTCTCATTAGAACTCATCCCACTACCTCACTCTAAGGCCCTATACACAGCACCCTCGGTATTTCTCCATAGCTTTCATTACTACTAAAATACTCCGCAGGGACCCTAGGGAGTAAAGGATTGGACAACCCCACCTGCAATATATCTCAACATTTCAAAGGCCTTACAATCTTTCAAGCTACCACTATCCATGACATGGTGGCCCCCTTCCACCACCACCACCATCATCCTTCCTCTGTCCACATATGTCTCTACAACTGAAAACCTTTCAAATTTCCTTTTGTTTAACAACAAACTTTCCGATTTTTTTCAGATCACCTACGGGCCGAAAAAGGGAAAGGCCCGACCCAACAGGAATTGTTGGCTACAATAACACAGCAACAACAACATGATAAGCGATCAGTGAGGGTGGGGAAGGGAAATGAATGGGATAGGGAAGGGATAGGGAAGGGATGGGAAAATGGGAAGGGAGGCCGGTTTGCTGGGCCGGGAGGGAGGGCGGGGTGAGTCGGGATGGGGGCACGGCAGGGTAGGATTGGATGAATAAGGACGGAGAGGTGTCGTACTTTGATTTCGTAATATTTCATTATTTGAAATGTAAATGGTTTACATTAAATCAAACTTAGTGGTGTAAAACCCCTAAAAGTATAAATGTAAAAAAAATCCTGAGTCAATTTTTTAATCTTATTAAAAGGCAAAACAATTAATTACTGAAGGTCTTACAGAGAGTAGGGTTCCCCTGTAGTATACGACCTGAAAAGCAGCCTTCAAAGTAATTGCTATGATACGACTATTAACGGAACGAAAGTACCTTTGTTAGAAACTAATTGCTAATGATTTTAAAGGCATTACACCATTGCTTGAAGATTGCACGGACGCTTTGATATGATTAAATAGTCCCACACACTGTGTACTTTTGATTTCCCTAAACTTCGGTATACGAGTTAATAGCCTTTCATATTCCAAGAGTCTGGTATAGACTTCATCGGCAACATTCAACAGACGTAAGATTTGTTAAGACTGATAAAGAACATTGGGCATTTGGTACATAAAATCGGCACGCACTGGGAGCCCATACATCAATCGTATTCAATAGATGCAAACCATACAGTTAATGAAGGAAAAGACAAGGGCTCTGACAGCAAGATAGAAAAAGATGTGTTGAAGGACCAACGTAAAAGAATGGAGAAATTGAGTGCAGCCAGGGCACGAGGGTGTGTTGCAAAGAATGGATAAAGCCGAAAGTACACATCTTACGGGTGCACTACTCACTAGGAGAGAGAGAGAGAGAGAGAGAGAGAGAGAGAGAGAGAGAGAGAGAGAGAGAGAGAGAGTGAGAGAGAGAGAGAGAGAAGGGCTATGTAACTATCCAAATATATTTTTCCAAAGTCTCAGGTTATCACTTCATTAAGTACCTGCCGTCTATGGAGAGGATATTTCTTTTCCGAGTTTTCAGAGCACTCTTCAAAACAACATGCACACAAATTTTTAATAAAAATAAATTTCTTTTGATCTTGGTTCTGTTTAATAGGTGACACTTTTTCCTCTTGCTCAGCTGTGTCTTTTCTATTTGCAGCTGCAATACTCTTTTCTTTAGTTTAGCCTTTCCTGCACTTCACATGTACTTGGAAAGCTAATAAATTTTTAAAATCTTGTCATTTATCATCGTCTCTTTCCTTACTTGCTTCAAAAAGTATCGACATACCCTTGAATACAGACTCATAATAGATTTGGATCTATGATTCTCCCATTACTAAACCATATTTAGAAAGAAAAATTAATATAACATATCTTTGTAGATAAAAACTAAAATTCTCATAAGAAAGACAAGCAGTCCAAGAGCTCTTGACCTGAAAATATGGTTCCGTTTACTTCATGCTGTGAATAATTATGACTTACCAAGAGTTGTACCTTGATCCTTGGTTGTTAGCACCGCGGTGGTGTTAAAGGGTTCCTTGCGATGTTGGGAAAGAAACACAATCTTGATAATAACGTAAGTTCTATTAAGAAGGTACAATACAAGAATTGAATACATCGGCAAGTTAACAAGTCAGCCTCGGCTGTCGGACGAAAATACAAGTAAACTGTCTGATGCCCAAGGCAGGGATGTACAATGTTGCTGGAGAGTTGCCACACTTAATAATGCAATGGATAAGTATGCATGATAACACGATAATATGATGCATATACATACATAATTACATAGGGGGTGTATTTATTTACAAGAGACACATAATAAATAAGATACATAATACATTATTGCAGGTATGAATGATATATGTTAAATGTCAGTTACTGTAACAGTCTCACATTTTATATATCTACACCTTGCTCCCCCTCACGTTCAGAGTTCAATTCTCAAGGGAACTCTTTCCAATGAGCCTTAGAGATCGGCGTGAGAACACTTGGGGGGGGTTTAGATACTGAGGATCTTTCTACGTCCAAGCAAGGGGCCATGGGTATATGGGGGGGGGGGTTAGATACTGAGGATCTTTCTACGTCCAAGCAAGGGCCCATGGGTATATGGGGGAGGGGGTCAACACCAGGCGGTGGTACTGGACATAGAAAGGGGCGGTAACGCCACCAAACTCGGCCACTGGGAAAACGTCCTCATTGTCCCGTGATCTACCACATCCCATGAGAACTCCCTCCTTTTCCCAGAGATTAGATGTCGTGCCTTGGATCCTTACTGCTTGAGCTATACCCAACTTGGTAAGTGGCTGGGCATGTTGATCATACTGTAGTTTCACTTGTTCAGCACGGGTAGCTGCACGGCTATCACATTCCTCAGATTTGGCCTGCTACTCCCTTAAACGAGACTGTGGATCAGCAGGTACACATGTACGGAGTGGGTGGACGTAAAAAATCTGTGCTGGAGAGCGGCCTGTGAAGTTCTGCGTGTTACGTAATTCCAAAACGCCCCGATCAAATTTTTTGCAATCAATATTTCCAGAAGGTACGATTTTGAGAATTAAGTGCTTAGTGGCTTTTACAACAACTTTGGCGTGGCCATTGGGCTGCAGATAGTGTGGTGAGGACATGATGTGGTGGACACCCCATCTATTTGAGAAATCTTGAAAGTCTTTGGTCGACGTGGGAAAGTCACGGATTGCACTGACTTTGCCAGGATCAACTGCTATACCCTCTCCTAAGACCTGGTACCCACAAAAAGACACGTGGGATTCAGCAACCACAAACTTGTCTCTCTTGAGAGTAATCTGGAATTTGCAGCAGCTAAGAAGCCTCCCATAGATCTGTTGAATGTGAGCGTAGTAATCTTCGTCAGAATAAAGTACGTCATCGACGACCTTTACACAAATCTGCATTCCTAGAAAGCCCATATCACCACGGAGACAGAAGGCGTCCCCCATAGCTGCAAAACCTATTTATGTGAATTAATGTAACAGTCTCACATTTTATATACCTATATGTGGTAGTGGATCTCTCGAAGTAGACCATAAGGTAAAGCAGGCACACTACTCTTATATACACTCAACAAAAATTTTGTCTGCCTATGCAAATCTATAAAAACATGTCATCTTTTCAGAATATGTAATTCTATATGAAAAAAACTTTTCCACATATTTCTTGTACTTTGGCTTTACTCTTCCAGAATATCAAACATTGTTAAACTTTGTTCATTAATCAAAATAATAAAAGCTTATGAAGATGACTACAGTAACTAGCCAAAACTTGGTGATCTCATTTTGACAATTTTTCATTTTTCCTTTCAAATGTCATCCTATGAGGTGTTTAGATGAACCTTTTTGGTAAAAACCTTCTCTGCCGGGTAATCTTAGGATAACTACTAAATGCTGTCTGAAAAGACTTAGGCTTTGTTTGATGTGTTTTGGTGATAAAAGTATCCTTTACCCACATACAATATCGTGAAGTCAGTTCTTATAAATAGATATAAAGGAAATTCCCAAAACATCTACTGTATACAAATATTATTTTCAACAATTTCAGAAAAATTAAGTTATTATTTTGCTGGGGTATTAATTGTATTAGAACTATGGAACATGTGATAAACAAACAATGACGTTCTTTAGCATGAAATAGAACATGATGACCTTCACCTGGAAACAATTTCTGGCAGTGGGAATGAATTCTGTCTGGCAGTGAAAAAAATAACGCAAAAAGCAAAGACTATAACATCTAAAGAGAGAGACTAAAAAAATCTGGAAAGAGAGTGTGATGAACAAAGTTTGCCAAAAACATAAGTAAGGATCGCGAGCAATTCTGAAACAGTATCTCACCAGTTTAACAAATAAAGAAAGCAGCCTTTACTGAATTTGTATACTTAAGACTGGTACAGGACCCTTCCAAACCTCTTACAGAAGGTCAGTCCTCGATTATTGCCTCACTTAATGAAATAGTAACTAAATCAGTTTGGGATATTGTGATAAAATACAAACACTGCTGTCAGACCACGAGGAAGCATAAAGTCAGATGTTTACCCATTCTGCGTACATAGCACATCAGAAGAAAAAAGTAAAGAACATAAGCATCTGGCCACCAAATACATATGTTGCTGTATTATGCTTCTATCATATCAGTGCTTTGAACAATTTAAAGCTCTGGCTTTATACTGAGACAGGGAAGTAAAGGAGGTTCTTACAAATACATAAAGTAGTGGACGCACTTGGAGACAAACTGTGTCAGGTGTTATAAAATGACCTGCAGTACCTTATGGGCTAATTGGAGAGCTCCACTGCCACCCTCGTACTAACCACCAAGGACAAAGGTAAAACCTAAGAAAGGTCATATTTGTTTACAGCATGAATGCAACAAACTCATTTTTCAGCCGCCTTTCTCACTGTGTGCTCCTTAACTAAAATATCATTGGATTTAGAACCAAGGGGAAGTAAACAAATCAAGTCACCATAACCTCAGAATTGAATAAAATTAAAATTTATGGATAACATTAAAATAATCACTCATAGCGAAAATATGCACTGAACATATTTTGTACAAAATTTAATCATGAATAATATTATATGAAAGTTTTTTTTTAAGACCAATCGTTTTCAGGAAAATACCTTAACACCTAAATTTGGTGACCCTTTTCTAAGATAGCAAAAGTTCATCGTGGACCGACGAAGGGGTTTAAAGGCGAAAGTAAATAACACAAGAAATTGTAATAAACGGAGTGAATAAGGAGGAAGAAGGACTTGAATAAACCGTGTTAACAACATAATGGATTGACTACCACACTCAAGGGAAATAATAAACAGAAGACCAAGACATAAAAGGAGTCCCACCCGGAAAATGATCACACCTATACTAATTTATTTACATTGGCTGCCTATTGAAGTAAGTATTGAGTTTAAAATATGTACAATAACCCATCAAATTATCAAAGCCGGATGTCCAAAATATCTAGGAGATTCGCAAAACTTTGTGCAACCACAAATCGTGTTGACACGAGAATAGTTACAGATGGTTTCGAATTATAAGAACAAAAATATATGTCTACTTTAGGTTTTAAGAGTTTTCAAATAAGCACACCCAAGGTTATAACATAAGCTCCCAATAGACATCCGAAAGACTGAAGATAATGAGGCTTTCAAGAGAAAAGTGAAGATTTTCTTGTTTTCATAGTGCTCCGATAATGTGGATTTGAGAATAAGCAAGCGATATGCGGAGTGAAATGCTAAATGAATAACTTGGAATGCAAAAATTAAAATGAATCACGAAAGGTCCTGTAGAGAGTATGGATCCCGTGCAGTAAAAGACTGGAAAAACAGCACTTAAAGAAGTACGAAAATCGATAAAAAAAAAATCCTCGAAGTTGTATGACGCAATGCATTTGGCTCCGACAACCCGAAACCTTCCGTAACTTGTTTACGATTTGTCGAGTCTGGCATATTTATATAATAACTCTGATCTTACGTCATTCGTAAATAACATTCAACGAACCTCTTATGTTTAATTTTCTAAAGACATCACAGTGAACACTAATAGTACTTTGTGACGATTGATATCAAGAGCCGATATTCTATTCGCTCGGGAGAAATCGGAGTCGGTAACGATTCCCGCATTCGGCAACGGTCAATAAAATCCTAAATATAAAAACTTATATAATTATTTTCAGTTAAAAAAATGTTTTAGGGCAATTACGCCGCCTCAATTCAGTGGAAGAGATAAATTTTCTATCACAAAATCCCCGGGTTCTAAATAAAAAAAATATTTCATGTGAAATAAGGCAATCTGTCGCACAATAACGGATATCGAATGATGATGACGTCATGTGTTTATATCGTGACGTCATATACTGATATCGATCATCCAATCAGGTATCACGATTTGATCATGACGTCATTCTCAATTAATGAAATAACCAATGAGGAAGCGCCACGTGTCATATTATAATTGGCTGATATTATTGGAGTAATGTGATTGGCTAACTTGAGATATCACTTGCATATAAATAGCACCGATATATGATAAGCGATCAGTGGGGGTGGGGAAGGGGAAGGGAAGGGGGGAGGGAAGGGAAGGGGGGAGGGGAGGGAAGGGGAAGGGGAAGGGAAGGGGGGAAGGGCAGGGGGGAGGGGAGGGGGAAGGGAAGGGAAGGGTGGGACGGGGGGGGGGGCGTTTAGGGGCGGGTCCGGGGGGGGGGGTTGGGGGCGGGGACCGGGGGGGGGGGGGTTAGGGCCAGGACGGGGGGGGGGTAGTGATGTAGCATTTTGATTTTGTAATATTTTGCATTTCGGCCGACACTTTATAATTCGAAAAGTAAATCGTTGACTTTAAAGAAAAAAAAGAAAACTGGAATCGACAATTTCTTAACATTATCATCTCGAAAATAACTCCCAAGAATTTTATTTCTTCATCAAAATCCGATGAGAGAGAGAGAGAGAGAGAGAGAGAGAGAGAGAGAGAGAGAGAGAGAGAGAGAGAGAGAGAGAGAGAGAGAGAGAGAGAGCGCGTTCGGGTTTTCGCTCCGAAATCCGATGCTTTCGACCTAGCGTTTGAGACTCCTTTGTTCTAAAAAGTGGTGCGAAATCAACCGGATTCCTATATTGAAATTATATTGGCACTCAAATGGTCCCCCCGAAGTTACTCGTCTGGTTTGACAGAGGATGCCATTGTGCAAATTTCGGAAAAGGGTAGACATTCTGAAACCGGGCGAGCATGTTGCTATGCCCGAATATGTAAGAATACTTGTCCTATCGGACAGCTAATGAATAGCATAAATAAGTTATTTGAACAATATGATAATATATTTTGTAATTATCCTAAAATAAAAAAAAAAAAAACTATTTTTGTGGAAAGAATATACTTGTCCTCTTTTAATAGATTAACTCTAAATAACTAGATATGGGCATTGAAATGATCAAAATCGGAGAATACATAACTCGGTTGTTGGAACTTCAATGCCTTTTGAAATTTGCTGGGCGGATGTATGTCTGAACTAATGTTTTTTGTCTATCGTTAATTTTGTTATCAATATTTTTAATAGACTTTATATACAAGCCTTATACATTATTTTAAGTATGATATAGCCTATCAAGACTAAAATCACTCATATTCTCACTAAAAATATTAAAGTTACCCTTGACTATCGAATAAAAAAGGTTACGAGGTATATGTTATTGCATATTAACATACAAAATAAAATCTACAACTGAAGCTAGATTAAATTTAAGAATTATGTTCTAAAATTGTAATGAATATGGAATAAATATTTTTTCTTTATGAATTTAAAAGCTAGTCACAAAACCCGTGTTAATCAAATAAGAACAATTTGGTGGTCATTTTTTACAATGACCATCTTAACCACTTTCCGCAAAGTTGATCATGATAAACTTTTTCTTGTGTTATATAAAGGCCATATCAATAAACAATATTCCGCTGAAAAAATCTTTACATATAATTAGTTGAGATTTGACGCTAATTCTCTGAAATACGGTTAAATAACTAGACAATACAATATGTTCCCACGACACATCCGAATAATTGAAGATATTAATTAAGGCATTCAAGAGAAAACTTTTTTGTTCTATGAGTGCTTCAATGGGGACAATTTAACAGTAAGGAGCAATGCAGGATGTAAAAGGTTTAGTGTTTTCCAATGAACATGATAAAATGACTGTGGAGGTCCAGTAGAGAGTAGGGTTCCCGTGCTGTACAGGACCGTAAAAGCAGCCGTTAATGTAAGTAATTTGACTGGAATTTCTGGAATATTCCTGTAATTTCAGACATTCAGGAACGCCCATTCAACCAATCGATGTAAGCACAATATCTTTGCAATCCTATAATTCGATATTAAACTTAAATAAGTTCTAAATTAAGATAATCATATTTTATTTTTATTTTATTTTAGCGGTTCTGCCAATATTGTAATCCTATATATTATCATCATTGAAGGAATCAATAAATTGATGAAGCATACAGTGGTTGTTCAAGATTGATAATGGTTTAAATATAGTGTTAATTATGAAAATAATTGAAAAATATTAGCTTCTCGATGAACAACTAATTATATTAACTGAAAAATAACTTCTTCAGGAATAACAAATTACAAGTTAACCAGATCTTAATTGAAGGAAATGTAAGTGAAATAGACGAACTAATTCATAGGGCAAAATGCATACTAAAGAAGGTCAAATACTACTCCTTAACTAATGGTTTGCTTCTTAATGAGAAAAAAACAATTCATTTTTATAGGTTCCCGACAATATATATCAGAAATTGGAGATAATGTACAAATAGATTTTAATGGAAATATGATTAAACCCATGAAAGCTGTAAAAAATCTAGGGGTTTATTTTGACAGATATATGACGTTTGAAACTCATAGATGAAATTTATAAGAAAGTGATGGGCACTTTAATTTATTTAAATAGAGTAAAAGACTCATTTGATTCCTCTACGCGTAAAATAGTTGTTCAGTCGCTGGCTATGAGTATAATCAACTACTGTTTAAGAATTTGGGGAGTAACTGGCTCTACACAAATGAAAAGGGTTCAAAAACTTCAAAACTTTGCCGCCCGAGTGGCTGTTGGTAATGTAAAAAAACATGACCACATATCCCCTTACCTCAAAAAATTAGAATGGTTAAAGATAAAAGACAAATATACCATAGATGTCTGTAATTTTGTATTCAAAACAATACGTAAAATAACTCCTGAATGGTTATACGATTTTCCAACAGTACACGCAGTTAATGGGGTTTCTACTCGACAGCAGGAAAATCTATATGTAGAAAGGGCGAAAACAGAGATAGGCTCCCGCCAGTTTAGAGTTCGAGGCCCAGCATTATACAATAAAGTACCTGGCACAATTAAACAAAAATCCTCTCTCGCTGCTTTTAATGTAAACTTAAAGAAACTAATTTTAAATGGTCCCGATTAATGTAAGAATGTTATGCTTAATTGTCTTATTAAAAGTGCTTTTGAAGGCACTACTGTACTTCTATAGATGTTGGAATTAGTTTTAGATAATATTTATGGATAAGATGGCTTTTATATACAAATTAAGATTTCCTTATAATCTAGTATGCATATTTGATTACTATGTGTTATTTTAATATGATTTGTACATGACTTGTTTTTAACACAACTTATGTGGTCTATGACAATGTATTTCATTATTCGGCAAGAGTAAATTTTACTCACTATATTCTAGTTAAATACTTTCTGATTTCATGATATTCTTTTATTACTGATGAATTATTTCAATTACAAAGTTTTAGCCGATTTCTTGATTCTTATAACAACTTTTGTATGTCTAAAATAACAAATATTTGAACTATTTGTAAGATGACTTTACTAATTGTAACCTTATATTTTATGAATACCCAATGTAAATATTGGAAATAAAGAATTATTACTATTATTGTGTTATAATAACAAAGTTATCAAAATATTTACTTCAAAATCTATAAGGGAGTCGGGTACTCTTATCCTTTTGATCAGATTTCTTCTCATAAAACGCAAAGAAGAATAAATGATTCACGAGAATAATTATAACAAACAACAAACACTTAGGGTCCACCGGAAGAGCCAACCATTAGACGAAATGAGGACCGTCAGAAATAAACAATTATGATGATGACAGGGATTTTGCAAAGCCTTAAAAATGGTGATCAATAGGTTAGGACCAATGCAAGAGGGAGTATTTATGATGACAGCCATGCCCCATTACTCACTAATTTCAACTATTGCTAATAATGCGACAGTCTAAGGCGGTCACAGGGGCGTAAGTAGGCAAGGACACTGCTAGTAGGTTAGGTTAAGTGATAAAGGTTATGTTCGGCGATTTCCATGCACTTATCCCAGTCCGGCGTTATACTGTACACAGGATCCTAATGCAAATACTAATGTACCTCTTGGAGTGTTACTTTTAAACATGATCTTTAAATTTTGCCAATTGGAAATTTGCAAATCTCTAACTACCAAGCAGTCGTTAGTTTCTTATATCGAATTCTAGTTTCGCTAAAAATTAGTGCATCATATATCAATCGTCACTTTACACAAAAGGAATATCAGCATTACACTATACTGGCTATCAAAATAATGAAACAGAAACTATGCTGTTTAAAACCACTTGTAATCACCTGAAGAATCCCCCCACCTTTCTTCTAAAACGATTCAACACAGACTGACAGCAACAATTGAACAACGAGTCAAATGTTCCAGTAATGCATCCTAACTTTCATAGTCCAACGTTTAATTTAGTATTACTCGTTAAAAGTCCTCTTCTTAACTATTGCTAAGTTGGTTCAGTATGAAAAAAAGAATGCAAACGAAAACTGTTTACATCTATTTCCCATCTGTTTCTAAAGACCAAGATATTCTTTGCGGTGAGAGTTCTTGAATATTTTCTCCTGTCCTCTAGGGGGAGGGGGAGCTAAAAGAGGGGAGTTATATGTTTATTCAACATCTATATTTCTTACTATTCCACAAAGTTTTTCTCTAATCTTCAGCATATGCCAAGTTTCACTTTTCAGTATACCCATTATCAAAGATATCATGAAGATCATTCTTATATGATAATTGAACTTATCAATTAAACAGATGTTCTAAAACTAAAAAATAATCTCGTTTTGTTTACTGCTGCTTCTTTTGTTGTCTGGTAAATTCAACTTTATCCATCTTAAAAAGGCTTTTCCAGACGAGGACATTTCTCATTTCCTCATCCTGATTCCAGTTTGATTTTTGACAATGATAATAGGTATCATAAAATTCGTCCGATTATTAAGGATTTTCGAATGCATTACCCCATTGCTTGATGATTGCAAAACCCCTTTAATATGATCGACAGGTTTTGACAGCAAGACAGAAAAAAAAGGATGTGGGAAAGGAGGTACAGTAAAAGACTGGAAAATTGTTCCAACATCCCAGGAGTATGGAGGTACTTCTCTCATTAGAGAATTACAATCCTATCTGGAGAATGCCCTAATATAAATAATACATCTGCTTCTGAAATAATATAAAATTTGAAAATAATAGAAGGACGATGAATACTTGAAAAAACATACTAAGAATAAAACAGTAGTGCTTAATATTAATACATACAAATGGTGCATATGACACAAAACTCTACTTCAAAAATAAACTACACTTGTGATTGGTGGATTTCGTTTTAATGTAATGTCACAAATTTTGATGGAAATATAAAACAATATTATTATCATTATTATTATTATTATTACTAGCCAAGCTACAACCCTAGTTGGAAAAGCAAGATGCTATAAGCCCAAGGGCTCCAATAGGGAAAAATAGCCCAGTGAGGAAAGGAAATAAGGAAATAAAATGATGAGAATAAATTAACAACAAATCATTCTAAAAACCGTAACAACGTCAAAACAGATATGTCCTACATAAACTATTAACGACGTCAAAAACAGATATGTCATATATAAACTATAAAAAGACTCATGTCAGCCTGGTCAACATAAAAACATTTGCTCCAACTTTGAACTTTTGAAGCTCTACTGATTCAACTACCCGATTAGGAAGATCATTCCACTACTTGGTAAGAGCTGGAATAAAACTTCTATAATACTGTGTAGTATTGAGCCTCATGATGGAGAAGGCCTGGCTGTTAGAATTAACTGCCTGCCTAGTATTACAAACAGGATAGAATTGTCCAGGGAGATCTGAATGTAAAGGATGGTCAGAGTTATGAAAAATCTTATGCAACTTGCATAATGAACTAATTGAACGACGGTGCCAAAGATTAATATCTAGATCAGGAATAAGAAATTTAATAGACCGTAAGTTTCTGTCCAACAAATTGAGATCCGAATCAGCAGCTGAACACCAAATAGGAGAACAATACTCAAAACAAGGTAGAATGAAAGAATTAAAACACTTCTTCAGAATACATTGATCACCAAAATGTTGTAAGACTTTCTCAATAAGCCAATTTTTTGTGCAACTGAAAAAGACACAGACCTAATGTGTTTCTCAAAAGCAAATTTGCTGTCAAGAATCACACCTAAAATTTTAAAAGTCACAAATTTAAAGAAACATCATCAATACTGAGATCCGGATATTGAGGTGTCACCGTCCTTGACCTACCTACAATCATACTTTGAGTTCTATTAGGATTCAACTTCATACCCCATAATTTCCACCATGTACTAATTTCAGCTGAATCTCTATTAAGGGGTTCACCAACACCAGATCTACATTCAGGGGATGTAATTGATGCAAAGAGTAGCATCATCTGCATATGCAACAAGCTTGTTTTCTAGGCCAAACCACATGCCATGTGTATATACTATGATAAGTAATGGGCCAAGAACACTACCCTGTGGAACACCGGATATCACATTCCTATACTCACTATGGTGCCCATCAACAACTCCTCTTTCAATTGAATTGAACAATAATGCATCCAAACTTTCATGGTCCAACGTTTAATTTAGTATTACTCGTTAAAAGTTCTCTTTCTTAACTATTGCTAATTTGATTCAGTATAAAAAAAATGTAAACGAAAACTGTTTACATCTATTTCCCATCTGTTTTCTAAAGACTTGAGATATTCTTTGCGAAGAGAAGGCAGAGGTAGAGTTCTTGAATATTTTCTCCTGTTCTCTAGGGGGAAGGGGGCTAAAAGAGGAGAGTTAAATTGTTACACAACATCTATATTTCTTATTCTTCCACAAAAGTTTTCTCTAATCTTACGCATATGCCAAGTTTTACTTTTAAGTATAACCATTATCATAGAAATCATGAAGATCATTCTTATATGATAATTAAATTTAAAAATTAAAAGAGATTCTAAAACTGAAAGAATCTCGTTTTTTATTGCTTCTTCTCTTGACGTCTGTTTAATTCAACTTTATCCATCTTAATAAGGCTTTTTCCAGATAAGGCCACTCTTCAGATTCCCTATGATAATGGCATCGTAGAATTTGTCTTTAATCATTTATGATATTTTAATGCATTACCCCGTTCCTTGAACATTGTAGGAATGCTTTGATATGATCGACAGGCTTTAACAATAAGACAGAAAAAAAAAAAGCTGTGGGAAAGGAAGTACAGTTAAGGTCTGGAAAAGTGTTCAAACATTCCAGGACTATTGGGTACTCCCCTGATGAGAGAAGGACGCTAAATATTCTCAAGACAATACTAAAAATAGTGCTTAATCTTAATACATAGAAAAATAGTGGATATAACACAAAACTCTACTTCAAAAAAAAACTAAACTTTGTGATTGGTAGCTCTCGTTTTAAGGTAATATCATGAATTTTGATCAAAATATAAAATGCCAATAAAGTGAAGTAATCGGACAGAAAATTAGCTAAAAACATATTTTTAAAAATCATTCCGTTTTCTCCTCTAACAAACTTTCAATAGTTGAACATTCTCGACATTCCAAGGAACTACAAGGATGAAATCTACAGACAGACAGAGACAGTTTCACCTACATTACGCATTCTTATGTGTGTTTTGGGGTATATACAATGTTTTATTGCTGATTCTGGTAGAACAGACCATACAGAACATTTTGGTACCTAGTCATATTATGTTTTAAGGGTCTGAGAATCCATTAGAACACATCGATAAGCTCTATCTCCCCGCTGTTGTCTCTTTTCACCACCTCTCTAGGAAAATCATATCTTGACGTACATGTGACACACTCATGTACAGTAGAACTACTGTATATGACTTGTATACAGGTATATCAAAATGAGTTGGTCCTTAACAGAAACATTGTGTTTCTGATATTAGTATAAGCAGAACATGGCAATCTGTTATTTCAAAGGATGTTATTTCCCTTACCAACATCCGCACATGCTTACCCAATGCTATCCTATATACCAATACAGACAACATGTATGGTAAATTAGTTGCTATGATAATCTTGATCTGTGTTTCTCTCACATATAACTCACACATTGTGATTTTCTACATGTACCTATAACATACTTGTGTAATAATCATGTTAATATTGCATCTTTGTTGAGAATCTAATAACATACAAATATCTTGATGTGTTACCTTTTAAAAATTTGCTTGGTGATGGTACACTATGGATTCTGCATAACAGGTTAACTGCTCTTACCTTCTAAAACATTATATGAACTATAGTGATAGTGAACCACCTCTAACATTTGCAAGACCTCACAGACTCAATTCCATTGTAAATGCTAGTAAATGTTAGGAAGATAGATTACATGCTATATTAGCGTCCATATTACAAGATACTTCAAGGTCCTTGTTTGTACATAGAAACTGTGCTTCAACGTATAACTCAAAGACTCACATAAAACGCTTCCTACAAAGGCAGACCAAGTTGACAGAAAACCCAAATATCAAAAAATCTTGGTGAAATGTGCATCACAAAGTCAAAGTCTGTCTTGAAGAAGACACTCCATGTAGAGGTATCTGTTTGATTGTCCTCCAGTCAAAATAAGTTCATTATCAATGGTTGTGCAGTGCTATGGGGGACTCAGTGGCCAAGGGAACAGTAGAAGACTTCATCCTGAACCTGCTTCCTTATGTGAACGAAAGGTTGAAGTCATGTGATATATACTTGGTGTTCAACAGATACTATGAGAACAGTACAGTATAAAGAATGTAATACGCACAACACCTGCTAGCACAGAGGCAAGCTGCTAACACAAACTGGACCTGCATATGCAACTTTCTATTAAATAAAACCTCTCCTAAATGTAATGGAGTACAAGGTGTAGCTGATCAAGTTGATATGCACTTATATCAAGGATCTTGCAGAGTTGCTGGCCGAGAAGCAACTGGTCTTAACTGGGCAAGATCCAACTCCTGTTGAGGTGTCCGATAGAAAGGTGACACTGCAACAAGGTCTCCGCACTAACCATGAGACGCTAATGTTGTGATTGTCCAGCAAATGGTTTATAGCCTTGATAGGAGCTCAATGTATACGAGTCATTTGTGACAACACTGATGTTTTGTGTTGTTGCTTCACTACTTCAAGTCAGAATCACTCACCAGTGATCTAGTTATGGTAAGAACCACCTGCCACGGAAGGGCATCAGTTGATATCAGGGCTACAACCCAGAGGTGTATGGACTTTGTCTCAAAGATCTTGGCAGCACATGTCATCTCTGGCTGTGACACTGTTTCGTAGCTGTGGGGAAAGGAAAAGGTACATTCGTAAAATTATTGATGAAAGGCTACCAACTGCAGACCTTGGGCCACCTAGATGCATATCTATCAAACATCATCTCGGAAGCCACTTCATTCTTTGCTGCCTATTATGGGTCAAAGAGAGAGCAAGACTGCAATTTGCTTTGATGTATGGTCACAAAACATGACAAAAACAAAAAACTCACTCCAGCACCACACCTTAAGACCCTTCCACTGACCACTGAGGCATTCACTGAGCATGTGAACAGAGCACATGTGCAAACGGCAATATAACGTGCAACACTGGAATCAGACCCATCAATATTTAAACACTAACACATGGACGAAAGATGTGGCCTTCAACACGTGGATGCCATTGTCTTTCCCTCAGAATGTTACACGTGAGCCTCATGAGGTACTGAAGATGATCAGGTGTGGCTGCAGTTCAGCTCGACCTCATGTAAACGCCAGGTGCAGTTGTTCTGCAGCAAGACTGTCATGCTCTGTTTTTTGTGGATGTCACGGTACAGAACACTGTTGTAACATGCATACCAAATCACCTGCTCTATCCAATGAGGATTTCGATGAAGACGAGTTACTCTTAAGATATCACAATAATGGTGATGACATGTTTGTGTATAATGTTGACGTCCTTGTTTAAATGTCACTCATGAATGGCAGAGGCAAGGGGTAGTGACAATATCCTAAGACTAACCAAATATACATATGATCAGTGCCCAAGCCCCAACTCCATCCAAGCTACGACCAAGGAGGGCCAAGCAATGACTGCTGATGACTCAGCAGGTAGTCCTATAGCCTCAAACTCACGCCCAGCAGATCACCAGCAAGGATGTTCCAACTGGCCACCACCAGATGCTGATATGTTGATGTGTTTGTATATTGTTTTCCTTGAGTTGGTGAATAAAACACTATGTTTTCTATATTTTTTTTTCTTTTTTTTTTAGGTTTTTTAAACCCTATGTAGCCATCAAACTTTCCAAATTTTAGCAATGATATCACATTTATAATTGTAGAAATCAGATATATTTGGTAATTTGGTTCAGAGAAAAGATAAAGAGCTTATTGGTGCTCTAATGGATTCCCAGACTCCTAAAACATATGACTAGACACCAAAATCAGATCTCTATGTCAATTTATAGCGAAACATCAACTCAAAATCGGGTAAACAGTTATAAAAGGCCAAAAATTAGAAAATGTCAATAGAGTCAACAACTTTTGTCAATTACAGTACCCATGCTCAGAAACCAGTTGAAAGGCAATTCAGTATAGATGTCCAACTTGTGGTGGTTGTTTTGGATGGAGGTAGTGCCAAAGAAAAGGAATATACTAAAAATATTTGTTCATACAGATGATTAGATTCTGGTGGGATGATAACCACTAGTAAGTTTGTATATGTATGCTAAATTGTGATTATTTATGGGCTAGTGTTAGAAAATGGCCTGCTGTACCTTATGGGCCGCTTGGAGAGCTCCACTGTCACCCTGGTGCTAACCACCAAGGACTAAGGTAAACCTAAGAAAGGTCATTTTTGTTCACAGCATAAAGTAAACCAACTCATTTTTTCAGCAGCTTTTCTCACCGTTTGCTCCTGAACTAGAATGCCAATGATCCAGAACCAAGATGAGTTTAACAAAATCAGTCGACATCACCACAGAATTGAATATAGTTAAACAAAAATTGTACAAAATTTAATTCTGAATAATAATATATGAAGCAGTTTATTTAGTCAGATCAACCGTTTTCAAAGAAATATATAAAAATCTAAATTTGGAGGTCATTTTCCAAGAGGAGATGAGGCTCAAGATGGACCGACTAAGGGGTTTAAAGGAGAAAATAAATGACATGAAATCCTAATAAAGAAAAAAGTTGGGTTGAACAAATGGGAAAAGGACATGCATAAACTGTGTTATTAACAGGATGGACTGACTATTATCATTCTATCTACCAAAAGTGAAAATACAGAAATTACAAAACATAACAAACAGAAGACCAAGACTGATACAAATTTTCACACCGATAAAAGATCACTCTTATACTAAATCATTCACTCTGGCTGCCTTTTAAAGAAAGAATGGAGTTTGAAATATGTACAATAAGCCATCTATTATCAGAACCGTATGTCCAAAATAGTCAAGAGAATTGCTGAACTTTGTGCACGCAACAAATCGTGTTTATACGAGAATAGTGACATATTGTTTTAAATTATTGGAACGAAGATTTATGTCTAATGTAGGTTCTAGAGCTTTCAGATATTCGGCCCAAAGACAATAACATAAGCACCCAAATAGACATCGGAAAGAGTGAATAGATTAAGGTTTTCAGGAGGAAACTTTCCTGTTTTCTAAGTGTTTCGTTGATGTGCATTTGACAATAAACGAACGATATGAGGTGCTAAACCTGAATGCCTTTGAATGAAGACATTAAAATTAATCACAAAAAGTCGTGTAGAGAGTATGGTTCAAGCGCAGTATAGGGCTGGAAAAGCCGCATTTAAAGAAAGAAGAAAGAACGATAAAAAGAAGGAATAAAAATCTTCGAAGTTGTATGACGAAATGTATTTGGCTCCGACAACCCGAAACCTTCCGTAACTTGTTTACTATTTGACGAGTCTGGCATATTCATATATTAACTCCAATGGTTCGTCATTCGTAAATGATATTCAACAACCTCTTATGATTCATTTCCTAAAGATATCACAGTAAATACTACTTATACTTTGTGACGATTGATATCAAGATCCGATATTCTATTCGATCGGGAGAAATCGGAGTCGGTAACGTTTCCTGCTTTCGGCAACGGTCAATAAAACTCCAAATATAAACACTTATATAATTATTTTTAGTTAAAAAAATGTTTTAGGGCAATTATGCCACCTTAATGCAGTGGAAGAGATAAATTTTCTATCACAAAAACCCCGGGTTCTGAATAAAAAAAATAATTCATGTGAAATAAGGCGATCTGTCGGACGATAACGGATATCGAATGATGATGACGTCATGTGTTTATATCGTGACGTCATATACTGATATCGATTAACCAATTAGGAATCATGATTTGATCATGACGTCATCGATAATCAATGAAATAACCAATGAGGTATCATGATTTGATCATGACGTCATTTGTAATTAATGAAATGACCAATGAGGATATGCCACGTGTCATATGATAATTGGCTGATATTATTGGAGTAATGTGATTGGCTAATTTGAGATTGCATTAGTGTATAAATAGCACCGATGTTTGATAAGCGATCAGTGGGGGTGGGGAAGGGAAGGGGAAGGGAAAGGGGGGTAGGGGGAGGGGGAGGGGGGAAGGGAAAGGGGGGAGGGGGAGGGGGAGGGGGGAAGGGGGAGGGGGAGGGGGAGGGGGGAAGGGAAAGGGGGGAGGGGGGAAGGGAAGGGTGGGGGACGGGGGGGGGGGCAGGGCCGGGTGGGGTGTAGCATGTTGATCTTGTAATATTTTGAATTTTAATCGACGACAAAAGTCAGGTGGAATGAAATTGAAATTTTATTATTTGATAAGTAAATCGCTGACTCAGTGTGTGTGTGTGTGTGTGTGTGTGTGTGTGTGTGTGTGTGTGAGAGAGAGAGAGAGAGAGAGAGAGAGAGAGAGAGAGGGGGGGGGAAGGTTATGAATGGATTTAACTGAAAACGACCCCAACGGGAAATCGTTCATCAACTTCCGCACAATGTTTTGATTATTTGTACAGGGTATGAAACAACTGATGACGGACGCATATGGGGAGACTCACCTTCGTTCAGGGCAGTTCGGGTTGAATTGCTCAAACGATATAAAGGTTCGCTTTTTCGCTCCCAAATCTGATGCCTTCGACCGAGCACTGGAGACTTGTTTGTTCTAGAAAGTGGCCCAAAATCACCACGATTCCTATATTATAACTTCACTCCTGAAGGCACTAAATTAAGATATTCATCATATTTTGAATTTTATTTCATTCTAGTAGTTCTGCCAATATTGTAATCATGTATATTATCATTATCCATGACCGAATCTTCCAATTAATATAGTATACAATGGAAATTGAGGATTGATAACAGTTAAAAACCAGAATTGAGGAAATTAATTGAAAAATATTAGCCTCTCAATGAAAAACTAAAATTCTATTAATCTGAAAAATTATCTTCATGAAAATCCTTGTGCTATAATTACTATGTAATCAAAATATTTATTTCAGAAGCTGCAGGAGTGTCAGTCACTCTTATTCTTTTCATCAAGTTTCGTCTCATTGAACGCAAAGAATAAATGATTCACATGAAAAATTATAACAAAATGACAAACAACTGGAGTCCATCGGATGAGCCAAACATAAGACTAAATGAGGGCCATAAAAAATAAACAATTTATGATGATGGCGGTGATTCTGCAAAGCCTTGAAAATAGTGATTACTAGGTTAGGACCAATGCTAGTGATGTATGCATAATCATAGCCATGCCCCATTACTCACGTATTTTCAACCTTTTTGCTAAAAATGCAACAGTCTAAGGGGGTCACAGAGGCATTAGCTTTCCTTTTAGGTAAGTAAGGACACAGATTGTAGGTTAGGAGGTGAAATGTATGTTAAGTGGAGTTCTATGCACTTGTCCATGTCCGGCGTTATAAACAGGCTCTCAATGTTAATTCTAAGGTACCTTTTTCAAACCTTGTGCAAAATGGATTGTTACTTAGAAACATAATTAAACTTTGCCATTTGGAAACCTGCAATTCACTAACTAACCAGTAGTCGTCAATTTCTCATACCGAATACCATTACATATTTACCCTTATTTTACACAATAAGAATATCATCCTTACACTACACTGGCTATTAAAATAACGAAACAGAAACCCATTCTGTTTACAACCACTTGTAATCACCTGAAGAATTCCCCCAACTTTCTTCTATCACGTTCCAACAAAGACTGACAGCAACAATTGAACAATGAGTCAAATGTTCCAGTAATGCATTCAAACTTTCATAGTTCAACGTTTTGTTTGGTTTTCCTCGTTAAAAGTTCTCTTCCTAATTATTGCTAAGTGACCTCTTTACATGAAAACTTAAAAATAAAAATGAAAATGATTTACATCTTATTTCCCATCTGTTTTTCTGAAGACTAAGATATTCTTTGTGGAGTGAAGGCGGAGGGACAGTTCTTGTATATTTTCTCCTGTCCACGAAGATGAGACGACTAAATGGAGGGTTATATGGTTATACAACTATTTTTTTGATTTCATTATTCCACAGTTTTTCTCTATTATTGTGCATATGCTAAGTTTTACTTCCACTATACCCATTATCATAGAAGTCACGAAGATCATTTTTATATGATAATTAAATAGAGGTCCTACAACTAAAAGACGATCTCGTTTTATTTATTTCTTTTGATTTTGAGGTCTGATTAATTAATCTTTATCCATCTTAAAAAAGATTTTATATTGGAGGCCATTTTTGATTTCCTCATCCTGGTTCTAGTTTGAATTTTGACAATGATAATGGCATCGTAGGATTCGTCTTTAATTATCATTGATTTTTTAATGCATTACCCCATTGTTTGAGGATTGCAAAAACGTTTTAATATTTTTGACAGGGTTTGGCGATAAGACAAAAAAGGATGAGGTAAAGGAGGTACAGTAAAAGACTGAAAAAATTCTTCAAACATCCTAAGAGTACTGTATGGGGTACTTCCTTGGTTAGAGGAATACAATCCTATCAGGAGAATGCCCTAATAGAAATAATACAGCTTTTTCTGATATAATATAAAATTTAAATATATTAGAAAGACGATAAATACTTGAAAAAGAATATTAATAATAGTGTTTAATCTTAATACATAAAAATAGTAAATATAACTCAAAACTACCTCAAAAATAAACTACACTTTGTGACTGGTGGTTCTCGTTTTAATGTGATATCATGAATTTTGATCCAAATCTAAAACAATACCGATGAAGTGAAGTAATCGGACAATATATTAATTAAAAATGCCACAATCCCTTATCTTGCGGGGTCAAATAAAAAAAAAAAACCTCACCTCGTCCACCCAACCAGACATGGAACCAATCCAGGAAACACCTATAGACAACCAAGAAGAGACGGAATGAAATCGAAACCAAAACAATGAAGAAGCAAAAGCAGAGGAAAAACAGGATACCAACACACTCATCCTGCCCAGCAACCACCTCCACAGAACGCCACCAACAACACATCACCCCAGCCAACCAGATTCAGGCTTACTCTCGGCCCCAACACAACTTCCTATGCTGCCATAGCCACTATGGAGGTCAGGAATCCACAGCTAAAGATGCAGCAGGAGAACATCCAACACCTCAACCCTACAGACAAGCCGATGACCATCATCATAAACTTCGACGCGGACCTACCACTCGAACCAGTGCTCAACCACCCTACCATTTTCTCAGCATTGAGATGCGAGGGGAAATCAGGAAGGAGATCCCACAAGTTAGAGGCAGTTATCAAGGGACAACGACCTCCACAGTTCTTCTTTGGCTACTGATAAACCTTCTGCATGGAAGAGTACTTCCCACAGCCCCTCGATTCTTCAGGCGTCAGTAGTTTGGGCACCAAAGGAACCGGTGCACAGGCTCGGAGGTCTGAAAAGTTTGCAGCACCAGATAGCACTCACAGTCCACTGCATCACCAAGTTCAAGGCCAGACAACACACCGTTGCCAACTGCCCCAACTGCTGATGACCTCACCATGCTTGGCAGAAGAGATTCCCAGCAAGACTTCAGTGTATCGCCAGCCTTCAAGGACCGGATCACAACTAAATCCTGCAGCCACGGCAGCCATATCAAACATACCAACCACACATCCCAACCTAATCCTACTCCATCGAGACCTGCAACTCCTGAACTTTACTCTCCTCCAAGCCTCTCCTAAAACCCAAACCTCAATGTTCTCCAAAACCTCCTCCAGAGGTCACAACAAGGCCCCTCCCATACTCCTTCCACACCTTCACCATTAAGATTCACATCTCCTTTTTTTTTTCTCTCTCTAATGCTAGTCATGACTAGTATTTTAACTTGGCAATACAATTACAAAGCAAGTGGTGAATATATAAGCAATGATACATCCAATGTTAGGTTATTTTAATATTGCAACAAAGAGGAAACCAGCTGAAATTAAAGTAAATTCCCTCAAGAGTCCTTCGTGTATTGATTATGATAGGGAGATTTTCATATGTAATACAGATTAATACAGATTATGTATGTTATTCTTTTTGTTAGAAATCATTCATATTCGCCAATGATGACCCTGTATAAAATAAACGTTCAAATAACTGCTTCCTAATACTTAGCAAAGAGTTATCAAAGGGCAAAATTGAGAAAATGTCATTATGAGTCAACAACTTTAGTCAGTTACAGTACCCCTGCTCAAGAACCAGTTAAAGGGCAACTTAGTATAGATGTCCACCCTGCACGCCGATCATATTCCTTAGACTTGGCCTGCTACTCCCTTGAAAGAGACTGTGGATGAGCAGGTATGTATGTACACATGTAAGGAGTGGGTGGACGTAAAAAATCTGCGCTGGAATGCGGCCTGTGAAGTTCTGTGTGTTAGACAATTCCAAAAGGCCCCAATCAAAGGTTTCGCAATAAATATTGCCAAAAGGTGCGAATTTAAGAAACAAGTGCTTAATGGCTTTTACAACGACTTTGGCGTGGCCATTGGGATGCGGATAGTGTGGTGATGACATGTGGTGGGCGGCCTGCAACACTGCTGTGAAAAGGTACGGTGAAATGTTTTCCTTGAGATGCTGAAGGCGAGGATTCTCCACTGCAACAATCGAATAATGGTTGAGAATTGGGATGACTGGGTAGTGACCAGTCATCAGGGTAAAATGCTGAAGGCCACAAAGATACAACCTACACTTATACATAGCCCAGACCACAGCTAAAAACTAGCTCTATGTTGAAGTACTGAGACTCGGCTTCTTTGAGAAAACAGGAGCAACCTAGAACTAAATGAAGTCTACCATTACTATGGTCCGGTAGAAAGGCGTATCCAATTCCATAAAGGCCAAAGGAATCAGTCCGGAGGAATACTGGCAATGCAAGATCAAAGGAGGCAAGGATTCGAGGGCTTACCATGGCGGCCTTCACTCGACGAAATGCCTCATCATGATCTGAAGTCATAACGAATACTCCATTTGGCTCATTAGGGGTCATAGGGGATAAGCCGTAGTAGCAATCTCAAGGGTGAACTCGTCCAGCTAGTTCAATAAACCCATGAATGATCGAAGATCAGTCAAATTGGTCAGTGTGGGAAAGTCACAGATTGCACTGACTTTGCCAGGATCAACTGCTATACCCTCTCCTAAGAGCTAGTATCCACAAAGACATGTGGGATCCAGCAACCACAAACTTGTCTCTCTTGAGAGTAATCTGGAATTTGCAGCAGCTACGAAGCCTCCCATATATCTGTTGAATGTGAGTGTAGAAATCTTCGTCAGAATAAAGTATGTCATCGACAACCTTTACTCAAATCTGCATTCCTTGAAAGCCCATATCACGAAGGAGACAGAAGGCATCCCCCGTAGTTGCAAAACCCATTAATATGAATTAATGTAACAGTCTCACATTTTATATATCTATAGGTGGCAGTGGATCTCTCCAAGTAGACCATAAGGTAAAGCAGGGACACTACTCCTATATACACTCAACAAAAATTTTGTCTGCCTGTGCAAATCTATAACTACATGTCATCTTTTCAGAATATGTAATTCTATATGAAAAAAATTTTTCCACATATTTCTTGTACTTTGGCTTTACTCTTCCAGAATATCAAACATTGTTAAACTTTGTTCATCAATCATGAAAGTAAAGGCTTCTGAAGATGGGTACAGTACCTAGCCAAAATTTGGTGATCTCATTTTGACAATTTTTCATTTTTTCTTTCAAATGTCATCCTATGAGGTATCTAGATGAACCTTTTTGGTCAAAACATTCTCTACCAGGTAATGTTAGGGTTACTACTAAATGCTGTCTGAAAAGACTCAGGCTTTGTTAGATTTGTTTTGGTGATAAAAGTATCCTTTACCCACATACAATATCGTGAAGTCAATTCTTATAAATATATATAAAGGAAATTCTGTTTATACCATCTCGCAACTTTATGCTAGTTCGAAAAAATAAATTTTCCGGAAAATATCTATACGAATATTATTTTCAGCAATTTCAGACAAATTAAGTTATTATTTTGCTGGAGTATTATTTGTATTAGAGCTATGGAACATGTGGTGATAAACAAATAATAACGTTCTTTAGCATGAACTAGAAGATGGTAGCCTTGACCAGGATACAATTTCTGGCAGTGGGAATGAATTCACAACACTTGCATTTAACCTGATGGCAGTAATAAAAATGACGCAATAAGCAAAAGCCACAACCTTTGGAGTTTGGTCGGATATGCAGCCTGAAATCATTTTGACCAAGTTCACTTTGGTTAGCTAGAATTATGTTGTACCAGATCTTATAATTTGAAAGATTATAAAATCTGGAAAGACAGACTATAAAATCTAGAAAGACAGACTATAAAATCTGGAAAGAGAGACTATAAAATCTGGAAAGAAAGTGAGACGAACAAAGTTTTGCCAAAAACAGAAGTAAGGATTCCGAGCAAGTCTGAAGCAGTATCTCACCAGTTTAACAAACAAACAAAGCAGCATTTACTGAATTCGTATACTTAGAATGGTGCAGGTCACTTCCAAACCTCTTGCAGAAGGTCAGTCCTCGATTCTTGCCTCACCCAATGAAATAGAAACTAAATCAGTTTGGGATATTGTGATAAAATACAAACACTGCTGTCAGACCACGAGGAAGCATAAAGTCAGATGTTTACCCATTGTGCCTACATAGCACATCAGAAAAATTTTAAGTAACGCACATAAGCATCTGGCCACCAAATACATATGTTGCTGTATTATGCCGCTATCATATCAGTGCTTTGAACATTGTAAAGCTCTGGCTTTATACTTGGACAGGGAAGTAAAAGAGGTTCTTACAAATACATTAAGTAGTGGATGCACTTGCAGACAAACTGTCAGGTCTTAGAAAATGACCTGCTGTACCATATGGGCTACTTGGAGAGCTCCACTGCCACCCTGGTACTAACCACCAAGGACTAAGGTACAGCCTAAGATAGGTCATATTTGTTTACAGCATGAACATAACAAACTCATTTTTTAGTCGCCTTTTTCATTGTGGACTCCTTAACGAATATAAAATAGATTCAGAACCAAGGAGGAGTGACCAAATAAGTCACCATAACCACAGAATTGAATAAAATTAAAATTTCTGAATTACATTAAAATGATCACTCATAGCGAAAACATGCACTGAACATATTTTGTACAAAATTTAATCATGAATAATATTTGAAAGTTTTTTTTTTTTAAACCAATCGTTTTCGGGGAAATACCGAAACACCTAAATTAGGAGGCCATATTCCAAAATAACAGAAGCTTAGGGTGGAACGACGAAGGGGTTTAAAGGCGAAAGTAAATGACACAAAAAATTGTAATAAAAAAAAAAGCGTTGGAGTGAACAAGGAGGAAGGACATGAATAAACCGTGTTAACAACGTGATGGATTGACTACCACACTCAAGAGAAATTACAAAACAATAAACAGAAGACCAAGACATAAAAGGAATCCCACCCGGAAAATGATCACACCTATACTAATTTATTTACTCTGGCTGCCTATTGAAGTAAGTATTGAGTTTAAAATATGTACAATAAACCATCAAATTATCAAAGCCGGATGTCCAGAATATCTCGGAGATTCGCAAAACTTTATGCAGCCACAAATCTTGTGAAAAGTAATGTCTTTAGTTTCCTCCGAAATTCAATTGTTCCCTTTGGGTCCTTCATTTCAGTTGGCAGTTTATTATAATGTCTAGGCCCACAGTAGCTAAAAGCCCTTTCACCAAATTTACTATCTGTCTACTGTAGGTTCTAGAGTTTTCAAATAAACACCCACCCAAGGCTATAACATAAACTCCCAATAGACATCCGAAAGACTGAAGATAATGAGGCTTTCAAGAGAAAAGTGAAGACTTTCTTGTTTTCAAAGTGCTCCGATAATGTGGATTTGAGAATAAACAAGCTATATGCGGAGTGAAATGCTGAATGAATAACTTGGAATGCAAAAATTAAAATGAAACACACGAAAGGTCCTATGGAGAGTATGGTTTCCCTGCAGTAAAAGACTGGAGAAAAAAAAAAAAATCTTCGAAGTTGTATGACGAAATGCATTTGGCTCCGACAACCCGAAACCTTCCGTAACTTGTTTACGATTTGTCGAGTCTGGCATATTTATATAATAACTCTGATCTTACGTCATTCGTAAATAACATTCAACGAACCTCTTATATTTAATTTTCTAAAGAAATCACAGTAAATACTACTACTACTTTGTAACGATTGATATCAAGAGCCGATATTCTATTCGCTCGGGAGAAATCGGAGTCGGGGTAACGTTTCCCGCATTCGGCAACGGTCAATAAAATCCTAAATATAAAAACTTATATAATTATTTTTAGTTAAAAAAATGTTTTAGGGCAATTACGCCGCCTTAATTCAGTGGAAGAGATAAATTTTCTATCACAAAATCCCCGGGTTCTAAATAAAAGAAATAATTCATGCGAAATAAGGCGATCTGTCGCACGATAACGGATATCGAATGATGATGACGTCATGTGTTTATATCGTGACGTCATATACTGATATCGATCATCCAATCAGGTATCACGATTTGATTATGACGTCATTCGTAATTAATGAAATGACCAATGAGGAAGCGCCACGTGTCATATGATAATTGGCTGATATCATTGGAGTAATGTGATTGGCTAACTTGAGATATCACTTGCATATAAATAGCACCGATATATGATAAGCGATCAGTGGGGGTGGGGAAGGGGAAGGGGAAGGGAAGGGGAAGGGGAAGGGAAGGGGGAAGGGGGAAGGGAAGGGAAGGGAAGGGGAAAGGGAAAGGGGAAGGGTGGGAAGGGGGAAGGGGAAGGGAAGGGTGGGAAGGGGGAAGGGGAAGGGAAGGGTGGGAAGGGGGAAGGGGAAGGGAAGGGTGGGACGGGGGGGGGGGGGGTTTAGGGGGGGACGGGGGGGGGGACGAGGGGGGCGGGACCGGGGGGGAGGGTGTAGTGATGGGAAGGGTGGGATGTAGCATTTTGATTTTGTAATATAAGAACTAATTGTGTCAAATCGAAGTCAAAATCAAAGACATTAGAACGCAAATAAACCTACTGTATATGGTTGCTACACTGCTGCCAAATCGTCACTCGAACGAATGCTCAAATAGATCTGACTTCGTCTTCATTTATTACATTTATATAAAAAATTGTGATATAAAGAGAGTCTATTAAAGCCTAATAATTAAAAATAGAGTGTCATTAATAAATTTAAGCATACATGAACCTGAAAAGATTAATATAATAAATACTTATGTAAAAACGAAGCCGAATTCAATACATACGAACACAAACTCTGACGTCATAGTTACGAACTTTTAAAATCATAAACCGAGTCCCCAATGAGGTTTATTACGATTTATAGTAAACTGAATGATAAATTTACAGGTCATACATGACATTAAATAATTAATTTCTTTGCTAAAATGTGTTTTTATCTTTAAATAGGTTATATTTCGAAAAGTAAATCGTTGACTTTGAAGGAAAAAAAAACTGGAATCGACAATTTGTTAACATTATCATCTCCAAAATAACTCCCAAGAATTTTATTTCTTCATTAAAATCCGATGAGAGAGAGAGAGAGAGAGAGAGAGAGAGAGAGAGAGAGAGAGAGAGAGAGAGAGAGAGAGAGAGAGAGAGAGAGAGAGAGAGAGAGCGGTCGGGTTTTCGCTCCGAAATCCGATGCTTTCGACCTAGCGTTTGAGACTCCTTTGTTCTAAAAAGTGGCACAAAAATCAACCCGATTCCTATATTAAAAACTCCCCCTTTTTAAGCAGTGAATACAATTAATTAACATTTGACGTTAATTCTCTGAAATATGGTTAAATAAGTAGAAAATACAATGAGATCCCACGACACATCAGGACCGTAAAAGCAGACCTTAATGCAAATAATTTGACTGGAATTTTTGGAATATTCCTGTATTTTCAGTCTTTCAGAAACGCCCATTCAACCAATCGATATAATCACAATATCTTTGCAATCATATAATTCGATATTAAACTTGAATAATTTCTAAATTAAGATAATCATATTTCATTCTTACTTTATTTTAGCGGTTATGCCAATATTGTAATCATATACATTATCATCTTTGAGAGAATCAGTCAATTGATGAAGTATACAATAGAAGTTCAATATTGATAATACTTCAACTCCTGTGTTAATTATGAAAACAATTGAAAAATATTAGCTTCTCGATGAACAACTAATTATAATAACTGAAAAATAACTTCTTCATGAATAACAAATGACAAGTTAATCATGAAAATCCATGTGTTATAATAACTAAGAAATCAAAATATTTACTTCTGAAGCTGCAAGAGAGTCAGTCACTTATACTTTTGATCACGTTTCGCCTTATAAAAAGCTAAGAGGATTAAGTGATTCACAAGAATAATTATAACAAACGATAAACAACTGGGGTCCACAGGAAGAGCCAAACATGAACCGAAACGAGGGCCGTCAAAAATAAATAATTATGATGATGGTGATTCTGCAAAGCCTTGAAAATGGTGATCATTAGGTTGGGACCAATGCAAGAGGGAGTATGTATGATGACAATCATGTCCCATTACTCACTTATTTTCAACTATTGCTGAGAATACGACAGTCTAAGGGGGTCACAGGGGCGTTGGCTTGTCCTTTAGGTAAGTAGGTAAGAAAACAGCTAGTAGGTTAAGTTAGGTGTTAGGTTAGATTTGGTGGTGAAGTTTTAGCAGTTCTGTGCACTTGTCCCTGTCCAGCGTTATACACAAGATCCTAATGCAAATTCTGAATTACCTCTTGGAGTGTTACTTAGAAACAGGCTAATCAAACTATGCCAATTGAAAACCTGCAAATCTCTAACTAACCAGCAGTCGTCAATTTCTTATATCGAATTAGAGTTCTGCTAAAAGTCAATGTATAATATATTTACCCAAAGGAATACCAGCCTTTCACTACACTGGCTATTGAAATAACGAAACAGAAACTCATTCTGTTTACAACCACTTGTAATCACCTGAAGAATTATTCCACCTTTGTTCTAACACGTTCCAACAAAGACTGACAGCAACAATTGAACAAGGAACCAAATGTTCCAATAATGCACCCAAACTTTCATAGTCCAACGTTTAATTTAGTATTACTCGTGAAAAGTCCTCTTCTTAGTTATTGCTAAGTTAATTCGGTATTTAAAAACTTAAAAATACAACGAAAATGGTTTACATCTTATTTCTTATCTGTTCTAAAGACTTGGATATTCTTTGCGAAGTGAAGGCAGAGGGAGAGTTCTTGAATATTTTCTCCTGTTCTCTAGGGGGAAGGGGGCTAAAAGAGTAGAGTTAAATTGTTACACAACATCAATATTTCTTATTCTTCAACAAAAGTTTTCTCTAATCTTACGCATATGCCAAGTTTTACTTCTAAGTATAACCATTATCATAGAAATCATGAAAATCATTCTTATAAGATAATTAAATTTAAAAATTAAACAAGAGATTCTAAAACTGAAAGATTCTCGTTTTTTTATTGCTTCTTCTCTTGAAGTCTGTTTAATTCAACCTTATCCATCTTAAGAAGGCTTATTCCAGATAAGGCCACTTCAGATTCCCTATAATAATGGCATCGTAGAATTTGTCTTTAATCATTTATGATTTTTTAATGCATTAACCCGTTCCTTGAAGATTGTAGGAAGGCTTTGATATGATCGACAGGCTTTAACAATAAGACAGAAAAAAGCTGTTGGATAGGAAGTACAGTTAAGGACTGGAAAAGTGTTCAGACATTCCAGGACTATTGGGTACTCCCCTGATTAGAGAAGTACGATCCTATCTAAAAATAATGTGAAATTTTAAAATATTAGAAGGACGCTAAATATTCTAAAGACAATACTAAAAATAGTGCTTAATCTTAATACATAGAAAAATAGTGGATATAACACAAAACTCTACTTCAGAAAGAAACTAAACTTTGTGATTGGTAGCTCTCGTTTTAAGGTAATATCATGAATTTTGATCAAAATATAAAATGCCAATAAAGTGAAGTAATCGGACAGAAAATTAGGTAAAAACATATTTTTAAAAATCATTCCGTTTCCTCCTCTCACAAACTTTCAATAGTTGAACATTCTCGACATACCAAGGAACTACAAGGATGAAATCTACACACAGACAGAGACAGTTTCACCTACATTACGCATTCTTATGTGTGTTTTGGCGTACATACAATGTTTTATTGGTGATTCTGGTAGAACAGACCATACAGAACATTTTGGAACCTAGTCATATTATGTTTTAAGGGTCTGAGAATCCATTAGAACACATCGATAAGCTCTATCTCCCCGCTGTTGTCTCTTTTCACCACTTCTCTAGGAAAATCATATCTTGACGTACATGTGACACACTCATGTACAGTAGAACTACTGTATATGACTTGTATACAGGTATATTGAAATGAGTTGGTCCTTAACAGAAACATTGTGTTTCTGATATTAGTATAAGCAGAACATGGCAATCTGTTATTTCAAAGGAAGTCATTTCCCTTACCAACATCCGCACATGCTTACCCAATGCTATCCTATATACCAATACAGGTAAACATGTATGGTAAATTAGTTGCTATGATAATCTTGATCTGTGTTTCTCTCACATATAACTCACACATTGTGATTTTCTACATGTACCTCTAACATACTTGTGTATTAATCATGTTAATATTGCATCTTTGTTGAGAATATAATAACATACAAATATCTTGATGTGTTACCTTTTAAAAATTTGCTTGGTGATGGTACACTATGGATTCTGCATAGCAGGTTAACTGCTCTTACCTTCTAAAACATTATATGAACTATAGTGATAGTGAACCACCTCTAACATTTGCAAGACCTCACAGACTCAATTCCATTGTAAATGCTAGTAAATGTTAGGAAAATAGATTACATGCTATATTAGCGTCCATATTACAAGATACTTCAAGGTCCTTGTTTGTACATAGAAACTGTGCTTCAACGTATAACTCAAAGACTCACATAAAACGCTTCCTACAAAGGCAGACCAAGTTGACAGAAAACCCAAATATCAAAAAATCTTGGTGAAATGTGCATCACAAAGTCAAAGTCTGTCTAGAAGAAGACACTCCATGTAGAGGTATCTGTTTGATTGTCCTCCAGTCCTGATAAGTTCATTATCAATGGTTGTGCAGTGCTATGGGGGACTCAGTGGCCAAGGGAACAGTAGAAGACTTCATCCTGAACCTGCTTCCTTATGTGAACGAAAGGTTGAAGTCATGTGATATATACTTGGTGTTCAACAGATACTATGAGAACAGTACAGTATAAAGAATGTAATACGCACAACACCTGCTAGCACGGAGGCAAGCTGCTAACACAAACTGGACCTGCATATGCAACTTTCTATTAAATAAAACCTGTCCTAAATGTAATGGAGTACAAGGTGTAGCTGATCAAGTTGATATGCACATATATCAAGGATCTTGCAGAGTTGCTGGCCGAGAAGCAACTGGTCTTGACTGGGCAAGATCCAACTCCTGTTGAGGTGTCCGATAGAAAGGTGACACTGCAACAAGGTCTCTGCACTAACCATGAGACGCTAATCTTGTGATTGTCCAGCAAATGGTTTATAGCCTTGATAGGAGCTAAATGTATAAGAGTCATTTGTGACGACACTGATGTTTTGTGTTGTTGCTTCACTACTTCAAGTCAGAATCACTCACCAGTGATCTAGTTATGGTAGGAACCACCTGCCACGGAAGGGCATCAGTTGATATCAGGGCTACAACCCAGAGGTGTATGGACTTTGTCTCAAAGATCTTGGCAGCACATGTCATCTCTGGCTGTGACACTGTTTCGTAGCTGTGGGGATAGGAAAAGGTACATTCGTAAAATTATTGATGAAAGGCTACCAACTGCAGACCTTGGGCCACCTAGATGCATATCTATCAAACATCATCTCGGAAGCCACTTCATTCTTT
This sequence comes from Palaemon carinicauda, assembly GCF_036898095.1. Lineage (NCBI taxonomy): Eukaryota > Metazoa > Arthropoda > Malacostraca > Decapoda > Palaemonidae > Palaemon > Palaemon carinicauda. The sequence continues at coordinate 11,227,564 of NC_090762.1, read as the reverse complement.
GCTGCCTATTATGGGTCAAAGAGAGAGAGCAAGACTGCAATTTGCTTTGATGTATGGTCACAAAACATGACAAAAACAAAAAACTCACTGCAGCACCACACCTTAAGACCCTCCCACTGACCACTGAGGCATTTACTGAGCATGTGAACAGAGCACATGTGCAAACGGCAATATATCGTGCAAAACTGGAATCAGACCCATCAATATTTGAACACTAACACATGGACGAAAGATGTGGCTTTCAACACGTTGATGCCATTGTCTTTCCCTCCGAATGTTACACGTGAGCCTGATGAGGTACTGAAGATGATCAGGTGTGGCTGCAGTTCAGCTCGACCTCATGTAACAGCCAGGTGCAGTTGTTCTGCAGCAAGACTGTCATACTCTGTTTTTTGTGGATGTCACGGTACAGAACACTGTTGTAACATGCATACCAAATCACCTGCTCTATCCAATGAGGATTCCGATGAAGACGAGTTACTCTTAAGATATCACAATAATGGTAATGACATGTGTGCGTATAATGTTGACGTCCTTGTTTAAATGTCACTCATGAATGGCAGAGGCAAGGGGTAGTGACAATATCCTAAGACTAACCAAATATACATATGATCAGTGCCCAAGCCCTAACTCCATCCAAGCTACGACCAAGGAGGGCCAAGCAATGACTGCTGATGACTCAGCAGGTAGTCCTATAGTCTCAAACTCACGTCCAGCAGATCACCAGCAAGGATGTTCCAATTGGCTACCACCAGATGCTGATATCTTGATATGTTTGTATATTGTTTTACTTGAGTTGGTGAATAAAACACTCTGTTTTCTATATTTTTTCTTTTTTTTTTAGGTTTTTTAAACCCTATGTAGCCATCAAACTTTCCAAATTTTGGCAATGATATCACATTTGTAATTGTAGAAATCAGATATATTTGGTAATTTGGTTCAGTGAAAAGATAAAGAGCTTATTGGTGCTCTAATGGATTCCCAGACTCCTAAAACATATGACAAGACACCAAAATCAGATCTCTATGTCAATTTATAGCGAAACATCAACTCAAAATCGGGTAAACAGTTATAAAAGGGCAAAAATTAGAAAATGTCAATAGAGTCAACAACTTTTGTCAATTACAGTACCCCTGCTCAGAAACCAGTTGAAGGGCAATTCAGTATAGATGTCCAACTTGTGGTAGTTGTTTTGGATGGAAGTAGTGCCAAAGAGAAGGAATATACTAAAAATATTTGTTCATGCAGATGATTAGATTCTGGTGGGATGATAACCACTGGTAAGTTTGTATATGTATGATAAATTGTGATTATTTATGGGCTAGTGTTAAAAAATGGCCTGCTGTACCTTATGGGCCACTTGGAGAACTCCACTGTCACCCTGGTGCTAACCACCCAGGACTAAGGTAAACCTAAGAAAGGTCATTTTTGTTCACAGCATGAAGTAAACCAACTCATTTTTTCAGCAGTTTTTCTCACCGTTTGCTCCTGAACTAGAATGACAATAATCCAGAACCAAGATGAGTTTAACAAAATCAGTCGACATCACCACAGAATTGAATATAGTTAAACAAAAATCGTACAAAATTTAATTCTGAATAATATATGAAGCAGTTTATTTCGTTAGGTCAACCGTTTTCAAAGAAATATATAAAAATCTAAATTTGGAGGTAATTGTTTAAAGGAGAAAATAAATGACATGAAATCCAAATAAAGAAAAAAGTTGGGTTGAACAAATGGGAAAAGGACATGCATAAACTGTCTTATTAACAGGTTGGACTGACTATTATCATTCTATCTACCAAAAGTGAAAATACAGAAATTACAAAACATAACAAACAGAAGACCAAAACTGATACAAATTTTCACACCGAAAAAAGATCACTCTTATACTAATTTATTTACTCTGGCTGCCTTTTTAAGAAAGAATTGAGTTTAAAATATGTACAATAAGCCATCAAGTTATCAGAACCGTATGTCCGAAATGGTTAAGAGAATTGCTGAACTTTGTGCACCCAACAAATCATGTTTATACGAGAATAGTGTCATATGGTTTTAAATTATTGGAACGAAGATTTATGTCTAATGTAGGTTCTAGAGCTTTCAGATATTCGGCCCAAAGACAATAACATAAGCACCCAAATAGACATCGGAAAGAGTGAATAGATTAAGGTTTCCAGGAGGAAACTTTCCTGTTTTCTAAGGTATCCGGTCATTTCGCCCACATGCCATTTCGCCACACTGTGGAGTCATTTCGCCCACAGGTCATTTCGCCCACACCATGGAGTCATTTCGCCCACACTGTTAAGTCATTTCGCCCACAAGTACGATAATAGCTCTAGTATGTCACTTTAGGTAAACGCAACTAGTTGGCAGGGAGGAAGAAGAGAGGGGGGTGAGAGGGAGGGAGGTAGGAGGTGGAAGATAAGGAATAGAGTGTGTGTGCGTGTGCATTATAATGATAATAATGATAATGGTGATAATGATAATAATAACAACAACAACAACTGCGTGTGCATTATAATAATAATAATGATAATAATAATAATGATAATAATAATAATAATAATAATAATAATAATAACAACAACAACAACAACAACAACAACGACGACAACGACAACAACAACAACAACAACAACAACAACAACAACAATAATAATAATAATAATAATAATAATAATAATAAATGTTTTTTTAGTAAGGCAGTCAGAGTGAAAATATACATTTGGGGGAATAGGCCTATTTAAAGTTTACTGAATCTAAACTACAACTGGCTCTTAACAAGCTACGTAACTTAATTCATATGAAACTATTTACAAAGTCTATGGAAGTGTGTATGTGTGTGTGTGTGTGTGGAGGAAAGGAGGGTTCATTAGTTCAGTTAAATTATCTGACTTGTTTGGTGGTTCATTACCTATGTATTGTAATTGGCCATGACCATAGAATTAAAACAGTTCCTGGCAAGATGGTAGACTGCACAGACGATTGTATTCAGTGCCTCGTACCTGTAAGGGCAAGGCAAGAAGGTCTGCAGTGCGACATGTGTGGGAGGTGGCAACACAGGAAATGCAATACTGGCGTATCTCGTGCTGATTACTGGGCAGCTGTGAAATCCGGTAATTCCATTGATTGGAATTGTAATACTTGTACCTTCACTGACGAACCAACCTCCCATCCAGTGGACGACCCATCCACCCCTGACATGGAACACGAACCACACATCCCTGCAGTTGAACAAGAGTCTTCAGTTGATGACCCACCTGACTTGCCAATGGAACTAGAGGATTCACTTGACGACCCAGCCATACAAGATGTTGAACTGCAGTCAGAAGGTGAATTTACATTCCAGCTCTTTGAGAAGGGCACACAGCGTGGTAGAGATAAGCTCGTTGACAGTCATGGGTACACTTACAACAAAAAAATGCAGCGATCCAATGAAATGGAAAATATGTAAAGAACAACGTGTTGCACAACCATTCACCATCAACTGGCTCTGATATTGTCACTAAAGTAACATTACAGGTAAAGAAACTGGCAGCACAAGATCTGTTTAAACCAGCATCTGCTATAGTGGATGATGTGTTGCTACAAGAGATAGGAAATGCACCATGTCCTAGTCTGCCTAAGCCAGAGCACTTGGCAAGAACAGCAAACAGACAAAGACAAATTTTAAGACCGACAGAACCCAAAAACCTGAATTTTGAGGTAGATGTAAATCACATTCCTGACGACTTTCTTATAGCTGACGTATCAGTTCGTGAACGCCGCCATTTGATATTTGCAACAACAGAACAAATAAAACATCTAACAAGGGCAAAGTCATGGTACATTGACAGCACGTTTAAGCTATGCAGGCACCCTTTTACACAGCTGATGACAGTCAATGCTTTTGTGAGGGCAGACGACTATGCAAAACAAGTCCCCTTACTATTTGTCATTATGTCTGGGAGAAAGAAGAGTGACTACAGAAAAGTTTTCCACGAAGTTTTAACTAGTCTACCAAATGAGCCTTCTGTTAAACACATAACAATCGACTATGAGAAAGCAATGTGGAAAGTCTTGCCTGAGGTTTTGCCTAATGCCAAGGTCAAGGGATGCGTATTCCATTGGACGCAAGCTGTATGGAGAAAGGTTAGTCAATTTAGCTAATTGCCTACAGATTTTTTTTTATATATACCTGTCGAATAGTAGTTTTAAAACAAATTGTATCACCATAATGTGACCAGATTTTTTTTCTTGTGTACAATACAATGTCTAATTTCTTTGTTCTGAAATACTTACGTATAGGTTCAAGAGGTTGGTCTCCAGCATGCTTACAAACATGATGACGGGACATACAAATACTTGCGGAAAGTGATGGCCCTTCCATTTCTGCCTGAGGCAGATATAGGTCCCGTGTTTGAACGTCTCTCACGTCAAGCTGCCACAGCCCAATTACAAACTATAATGCAGTATATATCAAGAACATGGATCCACAACTCCTTATGGCCAACTTCTAGCTGGAGTATTTTCTATCAGTCAATCCGTACTAATAATGATATTGAAGGCTGGCACAATCGCCTCAACAAACATGCTGCAGGTAGATGTAACCTCCAGTTTTACCTCCTCGTAAGCCTTCTCCACAAAGAGGCTAAATTGACATCCGTCTACATAAGGCTAGTATCCGAAAAAAAGCTACGAAGGATTCAGCGGAAAAAATATAGGGACTTGCAGGGTAAAATATTTACTCTTTGGGAGGAACACATGAGGGGTGAGAGATCTGCATATCAGTTGCTGAAAGCGTGTGCTTATCTCAATGGCCCAGTGCGCAGTTGAAACTTGCATGTACAGTATGTACTGTAGCTGTTTTTTTTTTAAAATTCTTTTTAATTCTTTGACACTATTCTTTTAATCTTGCATATATATGTAGCTATATTTTAATAAAAGTTTCTTTAATTATTTGTCACTATCTGAATATTACATGTATGTAACTGTCTTTTAATCAGTTTTTTTTTTAACTCTTTGTAACTACTGTTTGGTTATTACTTTCTGAATATTAGGCTACATTTATGTAACTGTCTTTTAAGAAAAGTTGACGAGGGCGATTTAATAGAAAAGAATTTTACAAGAGTAAACAAAACAAAACAGTGAGGTGGTTAAAAAAAATAATAATAATATAATAAGTAGCAATTACACTTAGTTACATAACATGATAAAAATGAGCACTGAGGTTAGTGAGAATCGAATCAACATCATAGCTTTCCTTAATTTCCAAGACATCATTAATAGGTACACAAGTAAATAAACTTCTTACATCAAAGCTCACCATAATATTAGGCTGAGGAGTACGTTTGCACAATATATCAACAAAATGAACGGAATTCTTTATATGGGATTTCTTTTTTTAAATATATGTGGGCGAATTGACTCTTATATGTGGGCGAATTGACTTGTGGGCGAATTGACCTGTGGGCGAATTGACTTGTGGGCGAATTGACATGTGGGCGAAATGACCGTAATTCGTTTTCTAAGTGTTTCGTTGATGTGCATTTGACAATAAACGAACGATATGAGGTGCGAGATGCTGAATGCCTTTGAGTGAAAACATTAAAATTAATCACGAAAAGTCCTGTAGAGAGTATGGTTCCCGTGCAGTATAGGGCTGGAAAAGCCGCACTTAAAGAAAGAAGAAAGAACGATAAAAAGAAGGGATAAAAATCTTCGAAGTTGTATGGCGAAATGCATTTGGCTCCGACAACCCGAAACCTTCCGTAACTTGTTTACGATTTGACGAGTCTGGCATATTCATATATTAACTCCGATCGTTCGTCATTCGTAAATGATATTGAACAACCTCTTATGATTCATTTCCTAAAGATATCACAGTAAATACTACTTATACTTTGTGACGATTGATATCAAGATCCGATATTCTATTCGATCGGGAGAAATCGGAGTCGGTAACGTTCAATAAAACCCCAAATATAAAAACTTATATAATTATATTTAGTTAAAAAAAGGTTTTAGGGCAATTATGCCGCCTTAATTCAGTGGAAGAGATAAATTTTCTATCACAAAAACCCCGGGTTCTGAATAAAAAAAATAATTCGTGTGAAATAAGGCGATCTGTCGGACGATAACGGATATCGAATGATGATGACGTCATGTGTTTATATCGTGACGTCATATACTGATATCGATTAACCAATTAGGAATCAGGATTTGATAATGACGTCATCGATAATCAATGAAATAACCAATGAGGTATCATGATTTGATCATGACGTCATTTGTAATTAATGAAATGACCAATGAGGAAGTGCCACGTGTCATATGATAATTGGCTAATATTATTGGAGTAATGTGATTGGCTAATTTGAGATTGCATTAGTGTATAAATAGCATCGATGTTTGATAAGCGATCAGTGGGGGTGGGGAAGGGAAAGGGAAGGGGAAGGGAAAGGGAAGGGGAAAGGGAAAGGGGGGAAGGGAAAGGGGGAGGGGGGAAGGGGAAGGGGGAGGGGGAGGGGGGAAGGGAAAGGGGGAAGGGAAAGGGGGGAGGGGGAGGGGGGCTGGGAAAGGGAAGGGTAGGGGGGGGCGGGGAAGGGAAGGGTGGGGGACGGGGGAAGGGAAGGGTGGGGGACGGGGGGAGGGGGCTGGGATGGGAGGGGGCGGGGAAGGGCCGGGTGGGGTGTAGCATTTTGATCTTGTAATATTTTGAATTTTAATCGACGACAAAAGTCAGGTGGAATGAAATTGAAATTTTATTATTTGAAAAGTAAATCGCTGACTCAGTGAGAGAGAGAGAGAGAGAGAGGGGAAGGTTATGAATGGATTTAACTGAAAACGACCCCAACGGGAAATGGTTCATCAACTTTCGCACAATGTTTTGATTATTTGTACAGGGTATTAAACAACTGGTGACGGACGCATATGGGGAGACTCACCTTCGTTCAGGGCAGTTCGGGTTGAATTGCTCAAACGATATAAAGGTTCGCTTTTTCGCTCCCAAATCTGATGCCTTCGACCGAGCACTGGAGACTTGTTTGTTCTAGAAAGTGGCGCAAAATCAGCACGAATCCTATATTATAACTTCACTCCTGAAGGCACTAAATTAAGATATTCATCATATTTTGAATTTTAATTATTCTAGTAGTTCTGCCAATATTGTAATATTGTATATTATCATTGTCCATGACGGAATCTTCCAATTAATATAGTATACAATAGAAATTGAGGATTGATAACAGTTAAAAACCAGAACAGAGGAAATTAATTGAAGAATATCAGCTTCTCGATGAACAACTAAAATTCTAATAATCTGAAAATTTATTTTCATGAAAATCCCTGTGGGTAAATTTATTAGTTTCAGCCAAATTTGGAAAAATGCAATAAAAATATATTTGTTGCATCAGAAATAGTGTGGTTTCAATGAATTTAACGTTTATTTTGACTGCAAACCAACCGATTTAGAGATTTACTATGTATACCCTAGTTCATCCCACCAATTATGGGGGACACCCTTTGGGAACCGGGGTTTTGGGTGGGGGAAGGGGGGGGAGGGTGTTGGGGCATTGAATGATATTTGCAATAAATGAATAATTAATGTTCCAGCACCCCTCCCCCATACCCCTAACTAGGCCTACCGGGGGGAGGGGGGTAGGGCCCCCCAGCGACCCCCCCTTAAAGCCACAGTAATTTTCAGGGCACCACAGAACCTAACAAACCCACCTAACCTAACCTAGGGACCCTGTACCCCTACCGGGGGGGGGCTTCGCCCCCCCTGCGACCCCCCCCTTATGGCCAAAGTAATTTTCAAGGCACCACAGAACCTAACAAACCCACCTAACCTAACCTAGGGGCCCTGTACCCCTACCGGGGGGGGGGGGGGGCTTCGCCCCCCCTGCGACCCCCCCTTAAGGCCACAGTAATTTTCAGGGCACCACAGAACCTAACAAACCCACCTAACCTAACCTAGGGGCCCTGTACCCCTACCGGGGGGGCTTCGCCCCCCCTGCGACCCCCCCTTATGGCCACAGTAATATTCAAGGCACCACAGAACCTAACAAACCCACCTAACCTAACCTAGGGGCCCTGTACCCCTACCGGGGGGGGGCTTCGCCCCCCCTGCGACCCCCCCTTAAGGCCACAGTAATTTTCAGGGCACCACAGAACCTAACAAACCCACCTAACCTAACCTAGGGGCCCTGTACCCCTACCGGGGGGGGGGGCTTCGCCCCCCCTGCGACCCCCCCTTTAACCAGGGGTAAATTTGAATATATATATTTTGTTAAATCACTTCTTACCTTAAACGGAAGATGACGATGAAGATGTGGAAGGTTGTGGTTGACCCTCTTCTGAATCATCAAGTACTGGAATACGTTCAGATTTGGTACAATACCACACATGTCTATCCTCACGAAAATGTAAAGGCGAATCACATTTACCACACTGGACACTTAAAGGTAATACGGAATGCTCCCTTAGAAAACGATTCACTACTTCAGGAGTTCCATTATAATTCCCATGAAATCGGCCGATCACATCAAAATAGGAATAACGACATATTTCACACACCCGTACCGGAGGATCCATGACAGTAAAATGACGTGTGATGAAAATATAGAAACCGGAACTTTTGAAAACCGAAAACAAACGACAATCACGGGTTTCTCCCATAATGAAATAGGGAAAAAAACAAAAGAGTATCGTTTACAATGTTATATTGCACGAAAAACAGATCCTTGAAACAAGACTGAGAGACCAATGAATCGTCCAATAATAACCCTTGAAAAGAACCCAGTAGTATTTTGATTGGAGGAGCGACATTAGTGGGAGGAGCAAATGCGCATTCAAGTAAATATTGTCACATTACGCAATGGGGCGGAGCCAAGTAAGATGAAAACAGACATACAAACGAACAAGAGCTACCTTGCGTGCCCATGGAAAGATATACGCTAAACTTAGAAAAAGTCAAGACCTTCAATTCCTGAAATATTTTTTATCTCTGTAAGTATGCATTAGCGACAATAATGTATTGAGAAGAAGTGTTTTGTTATCACGTGCTTTACTAGGAAAATATATTAATATAATACATTTCCCAATTTGGTTGAATCCAAAACTTTACCTCCCTGTGATATAATTACTAAGTAATCAAAATATTTACTTCAGAAGCTGTAGGAGTGTCAGTCACTCTTATTCTTTTCATCAAGTTTCGTCTCATTGAACGCAAAGAATAAAGGATTCACAAGAATAATTATAACTTAAATGACAAACAACTGGAGTCCATCAGAAGAGCCAAACATAAGACGAAATGAGGCCGTCAAAAATAAACAATTTATGATGATGGCGGTGATTCTGCAAAGCCTTGAAAATGGTGATTACTAGGTTAGGACCAATGCTAGGGATGTATGCATCATCATAGCCATGCCCCATTACTCGAGTATTTTCAACCTTTTTGCTAAAAATGCAGCAGTCTAAGGGGGTCACAGAGGCATTAGCTTTCCTTTTAGGTAAGGACACAGATTGTAGGTTAGGTGGTGAAGTTTATGTTAAGTGGAGTTCTATGCACTTGTCCGTGTCTGGCGTTATAAACAGGCTCTCAATGTTAATTCTAAGGTACCTTTTTCAAACCTTGTGCAAAATGGATTGTTACTTAGAAACATAATTAAACTTAGCCATCGAATTCCATTATATATTTACCCTTATTTTACACAATAGGAATATCATCCTTACACTACACTGGCTATCAAAATAACGAAACAGAAACCCATTCTGTTTACAACCACTTGTAATCACCTGAAGAATTCACCCACCTTTCTTCTAACACGTTCCAACAAAGACTAACAGCAACAATTGAACTATGAACCAAATGTTCCAGTAATGCATTCAAACTTTCATAGCCCAACGTTTTGTTTAGTTTTCCTCGTTAAAAGTTCTCTTCCTAATTATTGCTAAGTGGCTTCTGTACAAAAAAACTTAAAAATCAAAATGAAAATTATTTACATCTTATTTCCCATCTGTTTTTCTGAAGACTAAGATATTCTTTGTGGAGTGAAGGCGGAGGGACAGTTCTTGTATATTTTCTCCTGGCCACGAAAAGGGGACGACTAAATGAAGGCTTATATTGTTATATAACTAAATTTTTTTCATTATTATTCCACAATTTTTCTCTATAATTGCGCATATGCCAAGTTTTACTCTCCACTATACCCATTATCATAGAAGTCACGAAGATCATTTTTATATGATAATTAAATAGAGGTCCTACAACTAAAAGACAATCTCGTTTCGTTTATTTTTTCTGCTTTTGTGGTCTGGTTAATTCATCTTTATCCATCTTAAAAAAGATTTTCCAAAGGGGGCTATTTCTGATTTCCTCATTCCGGTTCTAGTTTGACTTTTTACAATGATAATGGCATCGTAGGATTTGTCTTTAATTGTTATTGAATTTTGAATGCATTACCCCATTGTTTGAAGATTGCAAAAACGTTTTAATATTTTTGACAGGATTTGGCGATAAGACAAAAATGGATGTGGTAAAGGAGGTACAGTAAAAGACTGAAAAAATTCTTCAAACATCCAAAGATTACTGTCTGGGGTACTTCCTTGGTTAGAGGAATACAATCCTAACAGGAGAATACCCTAATAGAAATAATACAACTTTTTCTGAAATAATATAAAATTTAAATATATTAGAAAGACGATAAATACTTGAAAAAGAATATTAATAATAGTGTTTAATCTTAATACATACAAATAGTAAATATAACCCAAAACTACCTCAAAAATAAACTACACTTTGTGACTGGTGGTTCTCGTTTTAATGTGATATCATGAATTTTGATCAAAATCTAAAACAATACCGATGAAGTGAAGCAATCGGACAATAAATTAATTAACAACGCCACAATCCCTCATCTGGCGGAGTCACAAAAAAAAAACCTCACCTCGTCCACCCAACCAGACATGGAACCAATCCAAGAAACACCTATAGACAACCAAGAAGAGACGGAATAAAATCAAAACCAAAACAATGAAGAAGCAAAACCAGAGGAAAAACAGGATACCAACACTCATCCTGCCCAGCAACCACCTCCACAGAAGACCACCAACAACACATCACCTCCAGCCAACCAGATTCAGGCTTACTCTGGGCCCCAACACGACTTCCTATGCTGCCATAGCCACTATGGAGGCCAGGAATCCACAGCTTAAGATACAGCAGGAGAACGTCCAACACCTCAACCCTACAGACAAGCCGATGACCATCATCATAAACTTCGACACGGACCTACCACTCGAACCAGTGCTCAACCACCCTTCCATTTTCTCAGCATTGAGATGCGAGGGGAAATCAGGAAGGAGATCCCACAAGTTAGAGGCAGTTATCAAGGGACAACGACCTCCACAGTTCTTCTTTGGCTACTGATGAACCTTATACATGGAAGATTACTTCCCACAGCCCTTCAGATTCTTCAGGTGTCAGAAGTTTGGGCACCACAGGAACCGGTGAACAGGCTCGGAGGTCTGAGCAGTTTGCAGCACCAGATAGCACCCTACAGCCCACTGCATCACCAAGTTCAAGGCCAGACAACACACCGTTGCCAAGTGCCCCAACTGCTGAGGACCTTACCATGCTTGGCAGAAGAGAGGCCCAGCAAGACTTCAGTGTATCGCCAGCCTTCAAGGACCAGATCGCCTCTACATCCTGCAGCCACGGCAGCCACATTGAACATACCAACCACACCTCTCCTCAAACCAACCACACATCCCAACCTAATCCTACTCCATCGAGACCTGCAACTCCTGAACTTTACTCTCCTCCAAGCCTCTCCTAGAACCCAAACCTCAATGTTCTCCAAAACCTCCTCCAAAGTCTCAACAAGGACCCTCCCATACTCCTTCCACACCTTCACCATTAAGATTCACCTCTCCTTTTTTTTTCTCTAATGCTAGTCATGACAAGTATTTTAACTTGGCAATACTGTTACAAAGCAAGTAGTGAATATATAAGCAATGATACATCCGATGTTCGGTTATTTTCATATTGCAACAAAGAGAAAACCAGCTGAAATTAAAGTAAATTCCATCAAGAGTCCTTCATGTATTGATTATGATAGGGAGATTTTCATATGTAATACAGATTATGTAAGTTATTCTTTTTTTTTAGAAACCATTCATATACGCCAATGATGACCCTGTATAAAATAAACGTTTAAATAACTGCTTCCTAATACTTAGTAAAGAGTTATCAAAGGAAAAAATTGAGAAAATATCAATACGAGTCAACAACTTTTGTCTGTTACAGTACCCCTGCTCAGGAACCAGTTAAAGGGCAACTTAGTATAGATGTCTAACCTGTGGTGGTTGTTTTGGATGGCGGAAGTGCCAAAGAGCAGGAATATACTAAAAATATTTGTTCATGCAGATAATTAGATTATGGTCGGATGATTGGTGGCTCTCGCTAAGGTGATATCCTGAATTTAGATCAAAATATAAAACAAAAACGATAAAGCGAAGTAATCGGACAGGAAATTAGCTAAAAACAATAAAAAAGAATAAAAAGAATCATTCCCTCTCCCCCTCTCACAGACTTCCACTCCTTGAACCTTCTCAACATTCCAAGGAACTAAAATGATGAAATCTAAAGACACAGAGAGTTTCACCTACGCATTATTAGATGTGTTTTAACGTACATGAAATGTTTTATTAACAATTCTGGTAGAACAGACCATACAGAACCAAAGTGTACATGATCCCATTTTTTTTAATGGGCAAATTTCAGCATGACCACCGCCGAAATCACCGAAAACCAATTTTTTCGCCAAAAATTGACACCGAAATCTGATTCCGGTGTCGAGTCATTTATTTTAAGGTCTGGGAATCCATTAAAACATACTAATAAACTCTATCTCACCTCTACTGTCTTTTTCCCCACCTCTCTTAAAAAAAAGCATATTTTGACATACATGTGACACTCATGAACAACCACATGATGTGTATACAGGTATATTGAAATGATTTGGACCTAGCAGAGACATTGTGTTTATAATCTTAGTATAAGCATAACATGACAAATTCGTAGATAATTTGTATTTTTCCTAACTATACAAACCTTAGCAATTTATTAGGGGTTATACTTTCGGTGGAGTTGAAATGACGAGCCATAACAATTTTAAGGAGGGTTAACTATCCACACCGCTAGTAAGCAGAAGGTGAGGGGGGGTATCTTGCTACCACTCACGCTCACACACCTGTCATTTAGATCACTTTGCTTGGAGGTAGGACTTCAAAGGGGTAGGGCTGGCGGGCATGTTTGTATAAATAGCCAAGGTTTGTATAGTTAGGAAAAATACAAATTATATACGAATTTGTCATTTGTTCCGTAACTGGAATACAAACCACGCTATTTATTAGGGGTGACTCACCCATTAGGAAGGGTGGACGTCCCTGCCAATATGGCTTTTGGCTTGACCCAGGGGCTCCTTATTTGAGTATATTAGTACTCAAGAATAAGGAGTCACTGCCCTCGCTAAAACCTTGCTACGCAAGGTCCGCGGCCTACACAAACTGTGTGTTGAGACGTGCAGAAGGTTGACTCTAGGTAAAGTTATTCCGAGTCTATTGTAGGAAAGAACTGATGTAACCCAGAGTTTCCCAATACCACCTCGCCAGGGTATGGGGACGCAACAGTATTAGCTTAATACTAGGTACACAAGGGAGCATGGTTTACCTGCAGTGGTTTGAGGTCAGCTTATGAAGAGAACCCAGGATGCTGCTTTCCCCACGAGAGGGTAGGATGAAGAAAACAATAAGAGCCAGTCAAATCTTTTCATTCACACAGACTAAAACCGTGTAACAGTGCCCTCAACCTTCTGCTACTTGTCCAATAAGGAGCTTGAGGTATACAACCAGCTGTTGTGCAGCCACCACCGGACAAAAAGAGATCGTATCAAGTTCCTGGGGGTCACGACTTGCATGAGAAAGGTTGGGAAAGTCACCTGGAGCATTCACATCATTTCTTGTAAAACCTGCATCACAGAGTAATCTGCTTAGAAGGACCAGGGGCATAGCTATGCCCCTGACATCGTGAGTCGTCATGTTGAGATGATGTTTTGGTGATCCTACTTAAGTTTCTCCCAGTGCTGATGATAAGACAAGGGACCTGTTCTTTTTAAGGTAGAGTCTCATACCTTACCCTGGGTACAGTAACGTGGATCATCCGTTACCGAGTGGAGACTTGTGTAGGATCCGTCACCTCTGGAGACTGTGTCTGGCGACATACTCGTGGACGAAACTGAACATTGCCTTTCGCCCTTATCATTAATGGGCGATGTCGAAAGAGAGACCATGAAGTTTCTTGACTCGTATGGCTGCTCTCAGTGAGTGTAGGAACATTGTCTTTTTCACCACTTCACTGCGGAATGACCATATCTGGTCGCTCAGACGATTGTGCCCATTCTGCGGTATGACCAGATATGGTTTCTTGTCGATTAAACCATTAACAATGGCGGAAAATGAAAAACAACTATCTCAGCACCTCCATATACTTTTACCGAGGGTTTTTGCATTGTATTAAAAAAAAAGGTCCTTATATATATTCAGTAAAAGAAGATAAAAGGAATATTCAATGAACGATACTATCAGTGATACACCGGCAGAAATGTTCTCTTCTTTCCAGTTTCTCATCGGTTTTCTTTTGCTTTAAGTAAACAATAAGAGGATTATATGGATAATCACTACGCTCCCAGCTGAGAAAAGGAGTCCTGTCAGGTACTTATCTCAATCTTTGGCCTTGTTGTTAACGACTGTCTATCGGTCAATATTCTAATACAAATTCACAAAAAGGTAAATAATCATTTATAGATCTCTCTCTCCCCCCTCTCTCTCTCTCTCTCTCTCTCTCTCTCTCTCTCTCTCTCTCTCTCTCTCTCTCTCTCTCTCTCTCTCTCTCCCTCGATATATATATATATATATATATATATATATATATATATATATATATATATATATATATATATATATATATATATATATATATATATATATATATATATATATATAGTGTATGAACTATATATAGCAAGCTGTTGATACTTTCGTTTTTATACTATTTCACTTTATTACCAACAATCTACTACAAAAAATTTATACACAGTATATTAAGTCTTACAATATTGGATTATCAAAATGTCTTTCCAAGGTTAAAATCTATTTTCACAAAGAAAAACAACCAAACATTAATTTTATTTGACACGGAATTACCATAATTCATAATTCGCTATGTTCATTTCGAACTCTAATAAGACAAACAAATAACTGCTATTATCCAAGGTAAATTAGGCTCTGGTTGCATTTCGCCAAATGATTATATCTAAAGTTGATAATCTATTAGAAGTTTAGAAAAAACTATACACAACAACGTAATCATCTCTGTGAAAGTTTGCTTATGTGGCGTAATCAGTTAATATC
>NC_090762.1:11204608-11207108 GCF_036898095.1 Palaemon carinicauda | reverse complement strand
ATATATATATATATATATGAAAAATTTTAAGTAATTTTTATTTTTCCTAACATACTTACCGAAGAATTACCTCTTTGGAGGGTCCTTGACCTCTCTCTCAAATTCGACCAAGATTTCCCGCGCTACCCCCCTATCTCGCTCCCGATAGTTACTACCCCCGCCGCCAGGATAATTCCTTCGGCCCGGATTAGGGCAGGTCACTGCTTTTCCCGGGTCAGGACCTCATTAAGTTCTCCGTTAAGCCCGACTTGGCAATGGAAGAATGGCACTCGGGGACGGAAGGGAGGGCCATTACTTCAGAGGTAATTCTTCGGTAAGTATGTTAGGAAAAATAAAAATTACTTAAAATTTTTCATTTGTTCCGACACGAATACTTTACCTCGAATTACCTCTTTGGAGACTTACACTTTAGGAGGCGGGAGAGCCATTCTGCCACTTGGTTAGACACATGGTGCCCGGAGGGCTACATAATGCGGGGGTACAGAGAGCGGTTAGGGGGTAGCAGTGGAAAACTTACGCTTATAATTTAAGTCTTACCTCTTGACATGTTCTCTACTGACTTCTCCTGAAGAAGTAGGGATGAGTCTATTCACTTGTTGGGGACGTCTTCCAGCCTGCCACTACACAGCTTGGAGGGCGGCGATGACTGTCCCAATGGAGAATCCATCCAAAGACTTTCTTGAGTAGTCTTTGAGGTAGTGGGCCGTGAAGGTCGACTGGTGTGACCAAGTGCCGGCCTGCAGGATCTGGCCCACTGCCATATTTCTCTCAAAGGCCAAGGACGTGCTCAGGCCCCTGATGTCATGGGGACGGGGAGTGCCTGGTACCGCCACCTTGTCTTCTTCATAAGCCCTAGTGATGACTTGTCTCAGCCAGAAGGAAATAGTGTTCTTGGACACTTGCTTCTTATTAACGCCTGAAGAGACGAAGAGGTTCTTGGCACCTGGACGGAGATGGGCCGTCCTTTCCAGGTACTTCCTGATCGTCCTGACCGGGCATAACTTCAGGTCGTCCGTATTACCTGTCTTGGGAATGGCCGGAACAGAGAAACCTTCGAACCTCGGGTCCCAGACTGCTGGGTTCTGAGTTTTAGCTACAAAGGAGGGTACGAACTTGAAAGATATCTCCTTCCACCCTTTGGAGTGTGCCACGTCGTAGGAGAGACCGTGGATCTCACCTACCCTCTTAGCCGAAGCTAAGTCTAGCAAGAAGACTGTCTTGAGGGTGAGATCTTTGTCCCCGATATCTCTGAGCGGTTCAAAGGGAGGAAGAGACAACATTTTCAGGACCTTGGCCAGGTCCCATCTAGGCACTCTCCTGGCTTGGGGAGGACAGGATTGTTCGAAACTCCTAATCAGCATCCCTATATGTCTTGATGTCCCTAGGTCGATGCCTTTCAGGAGAAAGACTTGGCCTAAGGCTGCTCGCACTCCTTTAATAGCTGGGATTGACATTCCTATTTTATCCCTAAGATACACTAGAAAATCAGCTATGTCAGGGACCGAGGCTTCGAGAGGTCTTATTTGTTTTGTCGCGCACCATTTCGTAAAGGCGGCCCACTTCGCCTGGTAGACTACGGTAGAGGATTTTCTTAGATATAGGGACATCCTCTTAGCTGTGGGGGAGGAGAACCCCTCCTTCCTCAGGAGTCGCTCGATAGTCTCCAGGCGTGAAGGCGAAGAGAGAGAGGGTTGTCGTGGAACCTGAGGAAGTGCGGTTGACTTAGTAGATCTGACCTGGGGGGCAGAGGCCATGGCGGATGGCTTGCCAGGTCTTTCAGATCCGCGAACCACTCTCTCTCCGGCCACCAGGGCGCTACCAAAGTCATCTTTAGGTTTTGGGCGGTTCTTACTCTGTTGAGCACTTGTCTTAGCAGCGTGAAGGGGGGAAAGGCATAAACGTCCAGGTTGTCCCACCTGTGCTGGAAGGCGTCTTCTAGGGCTGCTCCTTCGTCTGGTACCGGGGAGCAATAAACCGGTAACTTGGCGTTGAGCTTTGTTGCAAATAGGTCTATCACCGGGGAGCCCCATCGTTGAAGGATGAGTCTGGCTACCGCTGGTTGTAGGGACCATTCCGTCCCTACTATCTGACCTACCCTGCTGAGGCCGTCGGCTAGCACGTTCTTTTTCCCGGGGATGAACCTTGCAAGCAGTGTTACCTGGTGTTCGTCCGCCCAGTGCAAGATGTCTACAGTGAGGTCGCACAGTTCCTTCGACTTCATGCCCCCTTGCTTTTTGATGTAGGCTACCACCGTGGCGTTGTCGCACATTAGGGCCACGGTGTTTCCCTTCAACCGACTTGCAAAGTGCAGACATGCTTTTTGTACTGCTTTTAGCTCTAGGACGTTGATGTGGTGATGCTTTTCGGTCTCTGACCAGGTCCCGCTTGCTGTTTCTTCCCTCAGGTGGGCTCCCCACCCTAGGCTGGAGGCGTCCGTGAACAGGAGAAACTCGGGAGGACAGGACCCGAGGGGCATCCCCTTGAGGGAGTTCGACCGGCA
>NC_090762.1:11187108-11189608 GCF_036898095.1 Palaemon carinicauda | reverse complement strand
ATAATGAAAACAAACAGCATTCAATTTCCATATCCAAGAGACCAACGACCGTCCACGAATGGCTGACGCAAACATTAATAACCTTATATTACGTGTATTTCTCTTCCGCTTATAAATTCTGTCTCCCTTTAATCCATGAACCCTTATACAATATCTTTCCCTGAAGGTATAATATGGAACTGGGTTAGGGTTGCTTACCAATATATACATTATTAAGATTAATATTTTTTTATTACTCAGTACATTTAGTGATTTTAGAGTAGTACCGGTTTTGAGTTTGCTAATCATGGATTTGGTTTTGAGAGAACAGATTAGAGTTGGTGGACCATTTCTTATTATTATTGAGTTTTAGTCAACAGATTACAAAGCGGGTTTTTTATTTTAGTACCGGTTTTGAGTTTGCTAATCACGAAGTTTTGGTTTTGAGATTTAAACAGATTGAAGTTGGTGGACCATTTCTTAGTACTATTGAGGTTTTAGTTAATAGGTTACAAAAAAGTTTTTTTTTTTTCATTTTTGTACTGGTTTGAGTTTGCTAATCACGGAGTTTTGGTTTTGAGACTTAAACAGACTGGAGTTGGTGGACCATTTCTTAGTATTATTGAGTTTTTAGTCAATAGATTACAAAGAGAGGTTTTTTTTTTATTTTAGTACCGATTTTGAGTTTGCTAATCACGGATTCGGTTTTGAGACTTAGATTGGAGTTGGTGGACCATTTCTAAGTATCATTGAGTTTTAAGTCAATAGATTACAAAGAGTGGATTTTGGTGGCAACTACAGAAATTTAATTTTCTGGACCATTAATTTTAAATTACAATGTGTGGTCTGGCCTTAAAAACCTTTTACTTATGAACTAAATATTACTCACTTTGCATCAATCCCATCTTAATCAAAAGTGTGGTTGCTGACAAAGAACTAACAAATTATAGGGATGATATCAAACCTAAGAACACGTGATCCCCTCACTTAGATATTTTCATTTACATTGTCACTTTTAGCTCATCATAATAATTCAAAATGATTGCTGTCCAAGTTGGATTTCAAACTTCCTTTAAAGAAACATTTAGTCCTCATTATTTGCACAAAATTCTAGGATACTGTGCTGAGTCTTTCTAGATACCTGTCTATCTTAAGGGAAACGCTTCTGTTCTTTTAGTATATTATATCAATCATGTGTACTTTTGCATGTCTTTTGAATTTTGCAATCATTTGCAAAACTTTTTCTTACCCTTGAAGAAAGCGAGGGAAAAAGTTTTGAAGCCGCTATTGCAAAACTGTAGTTGAAAAAGTATGCAGAATGTTTTCACAATATATCCTATAAACTATATCAATCATGTGTATTATAACAAGCTAAGCTGTAACCCTAGCTGGAAAAGCAAGGTGTGTGCATATTATATATATATATATATATATATATATATATATATATATATATATATATATATATATATATATATATATATATATATGTATATATATATATATATATATATATATATATATATATATATATATATATATATATATATATATATATATATATATAATACTATACATTTCACAGTACATATTCTCTCACGTATCCCATTACTTATTCACAAGACAGAATGTCCCATATAGAATACAAACACAGTAGCGTTTCTATGAACCTTTTGAAGTTTATATTTCTAATTTCAAATATAATGAAAACAAACAGCATTCAATTTCCATATCCAAGAGACCAACGACCGTCCACGAATGGCTGACGCAAACATTAATAACCTTATATTACGTGTATTTCTCTTCCGCTTATAAATTCTGTCTCCCTTTAATCCATGAACCCTTATACAATATCTTTCCCTCAGGGTATAATATGGAAGTGGGTTAGGGTTGCTTACCAATATATACATTATTAAGATTAATATTTTTTTATTACTCAGTACATTTAGTGATTTTAGAGTAGTACCGGTTTTGAGTTTGCTAATCATGGATTTGGTTTTGAGAGAACAGATTAGAGTTGGTGGACCATTTCTTATTATTATTGAGTTTTAGTCAACAGATTACAAAGCGGGTTTTTTATTTTAGTACCGGTTTTGAGTTTGCTAATCACGAAGTTTTGGTTTTGAGATTTAAACAGATTGAAGTTGGTGGACCATTTCTTAGTACTATTGAGGTTTTAGTTAATA
This sequence comes from Palaemon carinicauda, assembly GCF_036898095.1. Lineage (NCBI taxonomy): Eukaryota > Metazoa > Arthropoda > Malacostraca > Decapoda > Palaemonidae > Palaemon > Palaemon carinicauda. Next base: position 11,187,443 of record NC_090762.1, on the reverse strand, counting down.
GGTTACAAAAAAGGTTTTTTTTTCATTTTTGTACCGGTTTGAGTTTGCTAATCACGGAGTTTTGGTTTTGAGACTTAAACAGACTGGAGTTGGTGGGCCATTTCTTAGTATTATTGAGTTTTTAGTCAATAGATTACAAAGAGGGTTTTTTTTTTTATTTTAGTACCGATTTTGAGTTTGCTAATCACGGATTCGGTTTTGAGACTTAGATTGGAGTTGGTGGACCATTTCTAAGTATCATTGAGTTTTAAGTCAATAGATTACAAAGAGTGGATTTTGGTGGCAACTACAGAAATTTAATTTTCTGGACCATTAATTTTAAATTACAATGTGTG
>NC_090762.1:11174608-11182108 GCF_036898095.1 Palaemon carinicauda | reverse complement strand
TCTGACTTTATCTCCTTTTTTAAAGTTTTCATCTTCCTTGTTTCTATTATATACTTTAATTTTCACTTTCGTTGACTCTCTCTCTCTCTCTCTCTCTCTCTCTCTCTCTCTCTCTCTCTCTCTCTCTCTCTCTCTCTCTCATATATATATACTTCATTTTTTCTTTCATTGAATCTATCTCATTACCTATCTATCTCATTCTTTCTCCTTCACCAGTCTCTCTCTCTCTCTCTCTCTCTCTCTCTCTCTCTCTCTCTCTCTCTCTCTCTCTCTCTCTCTCTCTCTCTCTCTCATATATATATATACTTCATTTTTTCTTTCATTGAATCTATCTCCTTACCTATCTATCTCATTCTTTCTCCTTCACCAGTCTCTCTCTCTCTCTCTCTCTCTCTCTCTCTCTCTCTCTCTCTCTCTCTCTCTCTCTCTCTCTCTCTCTCTCTCTCTCTATATATATATATATATATATATATATATATATATATATATATATATACTTCACTTTTTCTTTCATTGAATCTATCTCCTAACCTATCTATCTCATTCTCTCTCTCTCTCTCTCTCTCTCTCTCTCTCTCTCTCTCTCTCTCTCTCTCTCTCTCTCTCTCTCTCTCTCGCCAAGCATGTCAGGTTCATCTCTGCAACCGTCTATCACACCATCCCATCAACTTTTACTAATTATCCCCGAGATTCAAAGTGACATGTATTTACGAGACGCGCGTTCGGATTTCAATGCTCGCTCTCTCTCTCTCTCTCTCTCTCTCTCTCTCTCTCTCTCTCTCTCTCTCTCTCTCTCTCTCTCGCCAAGCATGTCAGGTTCATCTCTGCAACCGTCTATCACACCATCCCATCAACTTTTACTAATTATCCCCGAGATTCAAAGTGACATGTATTTACGAGACGCGCGTTCGGATTTCAATGCTCTCTCTCTCTCTCTCTCTCTCTCTCTCTCTCTCTCTCTCTCTCTCTCTCTCTCTCTCTCTCTCTCTCTCTCTCTCTCCTCATCGAGACGTTTCTTAGCAGATCAATCAATCTCCTCAGGCAAGTCCTGACAAGCAGGAAAGATCGTTTACTCTAATTTATCCTCTTGCTGAATTATTCGAAGACTAATTTGGTCCCTTAACTTTTAATGCTAAAATTATCCTACTCTTACTTCTTAAATTTTTATCGGTGCAGAAATCGAAGACATGCGATAATAAATGGAATAATAAAGTTGTAGTTGTTTTTACTTCGAAACTTTCTCATTGAGGATGAAAAGTTATACAAAACTGGAGAGACATTGCCTCATATAACAGTTACAATTATCAGCAAGTCTTTTAGAGGAAAAACTCTCCCACTGAAGTTCCGAGTGCCAATGTGTCGACAACATCTGGTATTTCTTGTCGTCGTCAGACATTTAAGTAATAGCTAGATGCAAAGTCTCTTCGCTGATTGTGGTAGGGTAAATCGCTTTTAACTTGTGCTACATTAAGGGCTAGACAACACATACCAACCATCCTTCCTTCATTTCCGTGGTGAAATTGAGGACAAGTCATCTAGCATGAAAATTTAATAATAAACCTTCAAAATAATCATTAAATGATGCTAGAAACGAATAACATTATACGAGAAAAAAAGACTGAAATTGAGGACAACTCGCCTAGCATGAAAATTTAATAATAACCCTTCAAAATAATCATTAAATGATGCTAGAAACGAATAACATTATACGAGAAAAAAAGACTGAAATTGAGGACATACTCGCCTAGCGTGAAAATTTAATAATAAATCTTAAAATAATTAAATGATGCTATAAACGAATAACATCATACGAGAAAAAAAGACTGAAATTGAGGACAACTCGCCTAGCATGAAAATTGAATCATAAACCTTCAAAATAATCATTAAATGATGCTAGAAACGAATAACATTATACGAGAAAAAAAGACTGAAATTGAGGACAAATCATCTAGCATGAAAATTTAATAATAAACCTTCAAATAAACATTAAATGATGCTAGAAACGAATAACATTATACGAGAAAAAAAAAGACTGAAATATAAATTCTATCTTTAGAGAGAAGATGAACCATCTGTTCTCAATAGCAAAAAAGATCCCATCATAATGTCTGGCCACAATATCCATCTCAGCTATTCCCATTCTCAAGTGTTACGATGCCCCCTAATTTCATAAATCACACCCAGGGTCCATTCTAGAGTCTCTCGCCATTGTTGACAGCTAACTCACGACGTCTCGCTACATGTCTGGGTCATGTTCCATTTTTTTTTAAAAAGGGACGCTCCATGATATGAAATTTTCCTTTCCTTATTTCTGGGTCTCTTACTCTTGTCTATTGTATGTTAATGCTGAGTCGAGCAGTTTTCTTTCATTTCTTTCATTTCCAATTATATATTAGATATTTTAATATGAAGAGGATTTACGAAGTTATATTTTAGTATGTGCATTATCCGTAACGGGTTTTACTTTTATCCCTTGTACAGATCTTTTCATTCATTACATTATATTTCTTTTACCTATAAATATATATAAAACCAATATATAATAATCATTTACTTTACAAATCCCCTTTACCCAGCACAGCTCCACTTATATGTGTTTTTTTTTTTAAGTTATGACATTCGAAAATAATGTAAATCACTATTTATTACAGGTAGGCCTTTTCATTTTACAGTTTAACTTATTCAATCAGTTTAAACTATCCGGCTTATCCAACACAAGTGTTTTACTGTGAAAGTTCGGGGTATCTTTTCTCCTTAAACGTATACTCTCATTACGAACGATATCAAAAACATTATAGAATTATACTAAAGATACTGTATGCCTAATACGAATTATGTATAAAAAATTAGTATTTATAGACATTAAAGAATACACCGGTAGATACAGTACCTATCGCCAAAAGAATATCGTACCAACAATAACTTTTATTATTATTATTATTATCATTATTAAATGCTAAGCTACAACCCTAGTTGGAAAAGCAGGATGCTATAGGCCCAGGGGCCCCAACCGGGAAAATAGCCCAGTGAGGAAAGGAAACAAGGAAAAATAAAATATCTTAAGAAGAGCAACAACATTAAAATAAATATTTCCTATATACACTATACAAACTTTAACAAAACAAGAGGAAGAGAAATCAGATAGAATAATGTGACTGAGTGTACTCTCTACCGTATCTTTACCTCTGTACAAATACCGCCCAACCACAGTATCAACAAGTGAGCAAGTCCTGAACGCGGACATGGTCCTCGTAGAGGACATACCTCCGCCAAGGTGACCTAGAGCGCCATATGTCCTAGAATCATGAATTGATGTGACTTCGACCTTCACATGACCTTGACCTTCACGTGACCTTCAAGTGACCTTGACCTTCACGTGACCTTGACCTTCACATGACCTTGGCTTCAAGTGACCTTGATCTTCAAATGTACTTGACCTTCACGTGACCTTGACCTTCAGGTGACCTTGACCTTCACGTGACCTTGACCTTCACGTGACCTTGACCTTCAAGTGACCTGCTTGACTTTTGACCTTCAAGTGATCTTTGTTCATTTGCCACTGATACTTAATATGACATTGATATAATGCACCAATATGACCTTGACCTTTGACCTTTATAAATTTGAACATCACCCATGGGTTGCACCTGGACTAGGACTTCCCTGTTGGCTTATGCAAAAGTCAGTGCTTTATTTCTGTCTCTTGATATGGCCACTTATGTCATAGTGACACCTGTGACCTTGACCTTGGGGTGACCTTGACCAAAATTTAATCAGTTCTTCCATACACATTGGGGAACTACTTGGCCAAGTTTGAAGTGATTCCGTGTAGAAATGTGGCCTCTACGTTGTCCACAGACAGACAGACAAACAGAGAAACAAACAAACCGAACCGAAAACATACCCTCCTGGCGGAGGTAATAACATCGAAGCTAACATGTAACAAAAGCCATACCAATCCCCGTGAAAGGTAAAACTAACAAGAACTAAAATGAATAGACATTCTTATCATACTTCTCTAAGGAACGTCAAAGCTGATGGAGACACCAAAAGACCACGTGGCCAATTAACGGACGTTATCAGGTTATGAAATATGTCTCAGGTGCTGTTTACGACGGAGGCGGTGCACCAAAGAGGTGTATACTTAGATGCAATGGGGGAGAATAAAACCAGGTATGAGAGAGGTTATTCATTTGGGAAGTGGATGCCAATAGCTTAGAAACTTAATAAGATTTAATGGTTTAAAGGCCGCCCATGAATGACAGGGGCAAGGGACATTGACATTGCCCTAGCAAACAGGACAATGGCCTAGATTAGAGACTGACCATAAAGTATATACATATGTAGGACCAAGGATGGCTAGGTTAGAGTACTTAATAAGGTTTGAAGGTTTAAAGGCTGCTCATGAATGAGACGGGCAAGGGACATTGACATTGCCCTAGCAAACAGGACAATGGCCTAGATTAGAGACTGACCATAAAGTATATACATATGTAGGACCAAGGATGGCTAGGTTAGAGTACTTAATAAGGTTTGAAGGTTTAAAGGCTGCTCATGAATGAGACGGGCAAGGGACATTGATATTGCCCAATCAAGCAGGACAATGGCCTAGATTAGAGACGACCATAAAGTATATACATATGTAGGACCAAGGATGGCTAGGTTAGATTACTTAATAAGGTTTGAAGGTTTAAAGGCTGCTCATGAATGAGACGGGCAAGGGACATTGATATTGCCCTATCAAGCAGGACAATGGCCTAGATTAGAGACGACCATAAAGTATATACATATGTAGGACCAAGGATGGCTAGGTTAGAGTACTTAATAAGGTTTTGAAGGTTTAAAGGCTGCTCATGAATGAGACGGGCAAGGGACATTGATATTGCCCTATCAAGCAGGACAATGGCCTAGATTAGAGACGACCATAAAGTATATACATATGTAGGACCAAGGATGGCTAGGTTAGAGTACTTAATAAGGTTTGAAGGTTTAAAGGCTGCTCATGAATGAGACGGGCAAGGGACATTGATATTGCCCTATCAAGCAGGACAATGGCCTAGATTAGAGACGACCATAAAGTATATACATATGTAGGACCAAGGATGGCTAGGTTAGAGTACTTAATAAGGTTTGAAGGTTTAAAGGCTGCTCATGAATGAGACGGGCAAGGGACATTGATATTGCCCTATCAAGCAGGACAATGGCCTAGATTAGAGACGACCATAAAGTATATACATATGTAGGACCAAGGATGGCTAGGTTAGAGTACTTAATAAGGTTTGAAGGTTTAAAGGCTGCTCATGAATGAGACGGGCAAGGGACATTGATATTGCCCTATCAAGCAGGACAATGGCCTAGATTAGAGACGACCATAAAGTATATACATATGTAGGACCAAGGATGGCTAGGTTAGAGTACTTAATAAGGTTTGAAGGTTTAAAGGCTGCTCATGAATGAGACGGGCAAGGGACATTGATATTGCCCTATCAAGCAGGACAATGGCCTAGATTAGAGACGACCATAAAGTATATACATATGTAGGACCAAGGATGGCTAGGTTAGAGTACTTAATAAGGTTTGAAGGTTTAAAGGCTGCTCATGAATGAGACGGGCAAGGGACATTGATATTGCCCTATCAAGCAGGACAATGGCCTAGATTAGAGACGACCATAAAGTATATACATATGTAGGACCAAGGATGGCTAGGTTAGAGTACTTAATAAGGTTTGAAGGTTTAAAGGCTGCTCATGAATGAGACGGGCAAGGGACATTGATATTGCCCTAACAAGCAGGACAATGGCCTAGATTAGAGACGACCATAAAGTATATACATATGTAGGACCAAGGATGGCTAGGTTAGAGTACTTAATAAGGTTTGAAGGTTTAAAGGCTGCTCATGAATGAGACGGGCAAGGGACATTGATATTGCCCTATCAAGCAGGACAATGGCCTAGATTAGAGACGACCATAAAGTATATACATATGTAGGACCAAGGATGGCTAGGTTAGAGTACTTAATAAGGTTTGAAGGTTTAAAGGCTGCTCATGAATGAGACGGGCAAGGGACATTGATATTGCCCTATCAAGCAGGACAATGGCCTAGATTAGAGACGACCATAAAGTATATACATATGTAGGACCAAGGATGGCTAGGTTAGAGTACTTAATAAGGTTTGAAGGTTTAAAGGCTGCTCATGAATGAGACGGGCAAGGGACATTGATATTGCCCTATCAAGCAGGACAATGGCCTAGATTAGAGACGACCATAAAGTATATACATATGTAGGACCAAGGATGGCCAGGTTAGAAACCTAAAATAGTTTGAAGGTTTAAAGGCCGCTGATGAATGACAGGGGCAAGGGGCCAGTGAGATTACCCTTTCAAACAGGAAAATAGCCTACACTAGAGACTGACCTTGAAAATATAAGATCAGCGCCCAAGGCCCCTCTCCACCCAAGCTAAGACCAAGGATGGCCAGGCAATGGCTGCTGATGACTCGGCAGGTAGACCTATAGGCTCCCCAAACCCCCCATCCTTAGCTCACAAGGATGATGAGGTTGCCAAGTGAGGAAATGAAATAAGGTTATGATTAATAATGAACAATTAAAAGATGAATGGTCTATATTCTTCTTCATAGTAGAGACTAATTTTGTTTCATCCATATAATTAACCAAATATCTCGAGTGAGGTAAAAGATACGTATATCATTTCACTCATTGTTTCTGGATATTTACCGGTATCATTAGCATTACATTCTAATATGATACAATACAAAATAAAGCAAATGATTGATTTCAAAAACCAAAAACCTTCTATCCATTTTTCATTAAAATGGTAAACAAATATTGGATAAGTTTATAGGAATTGCCATGAAAGTAAAACACGAATGTAGTTAAATATAACTACATTCGTGTTTTACTTTCATGGCAATTCCTATAAATTTATCCAATATTTGCCTACCATTTTAATGAAAAATGAATTGAAGAAGGTTTTTGGTTTTAGAAATCAATCATTTGCTTTATTTTATATTGTATCATATCAACAGATAAAAAATTATGATAATCATTGTGAAAGATCTGACTTTTGCGCTTATCAGAAACCAAATATCCGAATACACCAATATCTTCGAGCTGCAATTCGTTCGCAGAAGAGGTTCGAATCCTCTTGACTTTCCATCTCTGATCGAGGACTAAAGATCCGATGTAAATGGATCTGGCACCAAACCCAACTCCTGCAATAAAAGGAGATTCCAAAAGCACCGAAAGGGCATCTCAAGGCTTCATCTGGAATGTCGTGAGCAATAAAAGAATGAAAGACAGATTGGAGGACAAAGAGGCCTTCAAACAATCATATAAAGAGAGAGAGGAGAGAGAGAGAGAGAGAGAGAGAGAGAGAGAGAGAGAGAGAGAGAGGAGAGAGAGAGAGAGAGCGAACATATTGTAATCTTGTGTATAAATTGTGTGTGTATAGAGAGAGAGAGAGAGAGAGAGAGAGAGAGCG
>NC_090762.1:11149608-11169608 GCF_036898095.1 Palaemon carinicauda | reverse complement strand
GTCAGCATAAAAACATTTGCTCCAACTCTGAACTTTTGAAGTTCTACTGATTCAACTACCCAATTAGGAAGATCATTCCACAACTTGGTAAGAGCTGGAATAAAACTTCTAGAATACTGTGTAGTATTGAGCCTCATGATGGAGAAGGCCTGGCTATTAGAATTAACTGCCTGACTAGTATTACGAACAGGATAGAATTGTCCAGGGAGATCTGAATGTAAAGGATGGTTAGAGTTATGAAAAATCTTATACAACATGCATAATGAACTAATTAAACGACGGTGCCAAAGATTAACATCTAAATCAGGAATAAGAAATTTAATAGACCGTAAGTTTCTGTCCAACAAATTAAAATGAGAATCAGCAGCTGAACACCAGACAGGAGAACGATACTCAAAACAAGGTAGAATGAAAGAATTAAAACACTTCTTCAGAATAGATTGATCACCAAAAATCTTGTAAGACTTTCTCAATAAGCCTATTTTTTTTTTTTTTGCAACTGAAGAACACACAGACCTAATGTGTTTCTCAAAAGTAAATTTGCCGTCGAGAATCACACCTAAAATTTTAAAAGAGTCATACAAATTTAAAGAAACATTATCAATACTGAGATCCGGATGTTGAGGAGCCACCGTCCTTGACCTACTTACAGTTATACTTTGAGTTTTATTAGGATTCAACTTCATACCCCATAATTTGTACCATGCACTAATTTTAGCTAAATCTCTATTAAGGGATTCACCAACCCCAGATCTACATTCAGGGGATGGAATTGATGCAAAGAGAGTAGCATCATCTGCATATGCGACAAGCTTGTTTTCTGGCCCAAACCACATGTCATGTGTATATAGTATGAAAAGTAATGGGCCAAGAACACTACCCTGTGGAACACCAGATATCACATTCCTATACTCACTATGGTGTCCATCAACGACAACTCTTTGAGATCTATTCCCACCCACTCCCAACTGTTTGAGTTTGAAAACAAGGGCCTCATGATTAACATGGTCAAAGGCAGCACTAAAATCAAGGACAATCATACGAACTTCCTGACCAAAATCAAGGGATTTCTGTACATCATTGGAGATTGTAAGGGCATCACATGCTCCAAGGCCTTTACAAAAACCAAATTGCAAACTAAGGTATAGATGATTACCTTCAGCAAACCTAATAAGACGTTTTGCCAGAAGACGTTCAAAAATTTTAGATAATATGGGAGTTATGGAAATTGGGCGGTAATCAGTGGGACTTGAGCTACCACAAACACATTTACATAGAGGAGTAACATTACCAATTCTCCAACAAGTGCTAAAAGCTCGTCTTCTTGCTAACTTGCGCAAAATAACAGATAACTTTGGAGCTAAGAAATCTGCTGTCTTCATATATATATATATATATATATATATATATATATATATATATATATATATATATATATATATATATATATATATATATATATATATATATATATATACATACTGTATATAATTTCCTGTTTTCCCACACATAAGCATTCTTTTTCTGTGAGCTTACGTATAGTGTGCGCAATCTAATATTTATAACAATAATTAAATAAAGAACTTAAATCCATCCTACAGGAGAGCAAGTACTGTACAGACACAAGTATGAGACCCACCAGTGTCCCTTGATAGGGGCACTGGTTGGTGGCTAATGTTAATACCCTCTTTATATTGAAAAACAATTAAATTGCACTGGAAACCCTGGTCAAATACTAGAATAGTCTAAAGTGGAATTCATCTCATGGGGAAAACTGTTATAACAATGTACATACTCTGAAATCACCGTTTGGGTTTACCCGATTTCATTCTTTTAAAGAAAAAAATAAGGATGGATAGACATTACATCAACTATCATGCTTTGATAATACCGTGTTTGTTCCTTTCTTTCATTGATGGCTGGAATTCTAAAGAAAAAAAAAATCTTAATCTTTATGCATGAACGAATGAGTTGAATAATAGCTACAAGTCACTATGGTTATTACTCAACTTATAGTTTCAAGACGAGGTGGCGGAAAACTATGAAATCTACCTCGGGTATCGAACGAGTAATGTTAACCCGTTACTCTAGTAGCTATGACTAGGAAAGGTTTAATAATATACAAACGTACCGTAAGTCTACTGAGATTCTTATTCCTTATTGCCTTTTGCACATTTCGCAAAGTTTGGAGTAGTCATCTAACAGTACGGTGTACGTTGATATTACTCGTTTTCCAAAACACCAACTTCTATGTCTACAGAAGTATCACGATGTTAGTGTCCCACACCAAATGCTTTGAAACCTTTAATACTATATGAAATTGACGAGTATTTAACTTCAGTAACACAATATATATATATATATATATATATATATATATATATATATATATATATATATATATATATATATATATACATATATAATTTGCTACGTTTTCTTGTTTCTCCCACATATAAGCATTTTCTTCTTGAGCTTATGCATGGTGTGGGCAATCTAATATTAATAATAGTAATTAGAAAAAAACCCAACTCCATCCTCTCGGAGAGCAAGTGCCGTAGAGTCAAGTATGAGACCCATCAGTGTCCCTTCATAAGGGCACTGGTTGGTGGCTAATGTTAATACCCTCTTTATATTGAGAAAAATTAAATTGCAATGGTAACCTTATTCAAATGCTAGAATAGTCTAAAGTGGAATTTATGGCATGGGGAAAACTTTTATAACAATGTACATTACTTTGAAATCGCCAATTTTATTCCTTTAAAGAAAAAATAAGGATGGATAGAAATAACATCAACTATCATACTTTGATAATACGCTGTTGGTTCCTTTATTTCACTGATGGCTGCAATTCTAAAAAAAGGTTTTTAGTAATCTTTATACAAAAGCGAATGAGTTGAATAAGAGCTACAAGTCACTATGGTTATTACTCAACTTATAGTTTCAAGACGAGGTGGCGGAAAACTGAAATCTACATAGGGTATCGAAATATTAATGTTAACCCGTTACTCCAGTAGCTATGACTAGGAAAGGTTATTAATATACAAACGTACTGTACGTCTATAGGGGCTCTTATTCCTTATTGCATTCTGGCTTTCTCTAACTATTGTTGCTGTTTCACGTGCAGTGATGTGTATGTATGTGTGTATATATATATATATATATATATATATATATATATATATATATATATATATATATATATATATATATATATATATATATATATACACACACACACACACACATATATATATATATATATATATATATATATATATATATATATATATATATATATATATATATATATATATATATATATATATATATATGTATGTGTGTGTGTGTATGTGTGTGTTCAGTTTTTCTCCGAATTAGCAATTTGATCAGGAAGTTCAGCACACACGCTGTCCCAACATGAAATTGCATCAAAATAAACCAAGTTTTTATTTGCATACAAATTACGATTAAAATGAGAAATTGTTTGTAGACTGGCGTTAGAGCAAACATGACCAATCAATAAAATGTAATACCTTACTAATTGACTCATAGGTAACCACTCCCAACGGCCGTTTTGAGCTTCCAGTTCACAGACTTTGATCCCGAAAAAAATAACACCGACAAATCATTACGAATTAATCCGTGGCCAGCGAAATCCCGCCCACCCCGAAATTATTCATAAAAAACATATACAGTATATATATATGTATATATATATATATATATATATATATATATATATATATATATATATATATATATATATATATATATATACTGAATATATATATATAAATATATATAATATACATATAAATATATATATATATATATATATATATATATATATATATATATATATATATATACTGAATATATATATATATATATATATATATATATATATATATATATATATATATATAATATGTATATATATAAATATATATATGTGTGTATATATAAACGAAGATCCGAAAAAAGTTATCATTATTGTTATTATTATTATTACAAGCTAAGCTTTGAAAAGCAAGATACCTCCAACAGGGAAATACAGCCCAGTGAGGAAAAGAAACAAGGAAATAAATAAACTACAAGAGAAGTAATGAACAATCAAAATAATATATCTTAAGAACAGTAACATAATTAAATTACATCTTTCATATATGAACTATAAAAACTTTTAAAAAATAATAATCTCTTCTTTCTCCTCTCCTTTCATATACGGTTAATCTACTCTTGTAAGTTGAATTCCCCTTTACGCTTGTTTCCCTGGAATGATTGCTCCTTTTGAACCATAATAATACTAATACCCTGGTGGAGGTAATCAGCCGTTTAAAAGGGCGGTAAAGCTTCCATAAATAACACTGGCAACGGGAAAATTCTCATAGCGTGGTAGGAGAAAAATATATGGTTTCAGCCCTAAATAATGGGAGCTCTGCTCCCTCATCCAGTCAAGAGTGGAAAGAGTTTAGTGTTGACTGACAAGTCTCTCTCTCTCTCTCTCTCTCTCTCTCTCTCTCTCTCTCTCTCTCTCTCTCTCTCTCTCTCAAAGAGTTTAGTGTTGACTGACAAGAGTCTCTCTCTCTCTCTCTCTCTCTCTCTCTCTCTCTCTCTCTCTCTCTCTCTCTCTCTCTCATTGAAACAATTTATTGTTAATGGTTACCTTCTCTCCTTGAAACATCTCTTCCTGACAGATTAAAAATAGCAATTTCTACTCATTTTTGGCATCAAAATCATAAGGCCAAAACGAATATATATTTACTGAAAGAAGCTACATCATCCTTTTCCATTTATCTATCAACTATTCACAGGCCCATTGAAGATAAAATTAAAGGCTAAATAAAGCCAGTTCAAATCTCCCTATCATTTCACTTTAAAGCTATATAAATCTATCAGCTATTCTAGGCTTTCTTTAACATGTCTGCAAGGGAATTCTTAATTCACTGACATCAAACGATGAACGTAACATTACCTTGACAGTCAACATACCAAAAAACCTTCAGCTCGCTCTGAATATGTCATTTCTTTCTTTTTTTTACTTTCACTGTTTACCCATTAAATCTACGGACATATCTAAGGGCAAAGAACAAAGGGTAAAGGACACATGATGTCCTTTTTTTTTTTTATTCCACGACCGATTAGAGAGGGAGAGAAAAAAAAAAGGTCTAGGAATGGTAGAAATGGGTCTTAAAACCCTACCCTTTGAATGCAATACCATCCTTTTAATTTGTATAATTGTATAACTAATACCACATGGACAATAATCAAATATAAAATGCAAACATTCGATGTCTAATAAAATAAAAAAAAAACAATTGTTTATAAGATTAGCATATGCGCGTATAATGTGTAGCCTATATAAAATGCAAACATTCGATGTCTAATAAAATAAAAAACAATGATGTTTATAATATCAGCATATGTGCGTATAATGTGTATATAAAATGCAAACATTCGATGTCTAATAAAATAAAAAAAACAATGATGTTTATAATATCAGCATATGTGCGTATAATGTGTATATAAAATGCAAACATTCGATGTCTAATAAAATAAAAAAACAATTATGTTTATAAGATTAGCATATGTGCGTATAATGTGTACGTCTGTCTATGACTGTTGAAACATTATTATGGAAGGAGTGAGTTGTCGATCAGACGAATAACTGCTCCTGTACTGCAGAAGCCAAATGATGAAATGAGAGAAAAGAATCATGAATGAAGTGTCGAATAGTTAATAATTTTGAAGGATAATGCAGAGAAAACTTAATAGTTGGAAAGAAAGTGGAATGAATTAGAAATTTTTTCCAAGAGGAGAAAGTTGTAGAATTGAAAACGAGAACGGTAACGAGGGTTACTGAAAGCAGGACAGATGGAGAAGTTAATTTCAATATTGATGGTGGGAAAATGGGTGGAAGTGACTGAGTCATATACGGTAAGTACTTTAATGCAAATACACCGAGCTATGCTGAGAGGAATGAAGTTGGAATTCACAACAGGAGAAAAAAAGTATTCTGATTTTTGATGATTAAAATTATACTTGAACTGAGTAAGTCACGGTGGGAATGTATGAAATATTGTTGAAACACTCGTTTTTATAGCTATAAAGCGTGGATGCTGTGCCCTGAGTAAAAATTTTGAAGCGTTTGATATGAACTGTTTGCGCAGTATATGTACAAATGTAAAAAAAAATAGGGTAAGTAATAAGGAAACATGTAAAGATAGTAAAAGATTAGCAAATGAGACTGGGTGGATCAGACTATTTTGAGGTGGTTTAAGAAGGGTCAAAAAGAGTTGGATAAAATGAATTAAAGATATATTAAGAAGGAGGGGCCTTGCTATTTAACAAGCGCAGGAGTATGTGTGCAATAAAAGTGGCATGAGTAAGAGGATTCAACGCATTGTAGTAGCATGAGTGGCTAATATTGCTTTATTTTTACTGCAAAGGGAGTTCATCCAAGATTAGACATTAAAAAGAATAAATGTGGTAGCGAATGTTGTTATTTTCCTCTCTATAGCTAACCCTTGGTAAGGCAACTTAAAAATCACGCACTTTATATATATATATATATATATATATATATATATATATATATATATATATATATATATATATATATATATATATGTAGATATATGTATATATATATATATATATATATATATATATATATATATATATATATATATATATATATATATCTTTGGCGTCAAGTGATAAGTCACTGGAACCTCAGTTTCGACTTAATCCCGGTTCGAACCCTTAGCCGACCAGAAGCTTTTGTCCCGGTTCGAACCCTTAGCCGACCAGAAGCTTTTGTCCCGGTTCGAACCCTTAGCCGACCAGAAGCTATTATCATACAATCAACTTCCCCTGGGTCCCTGTTCCCGAGGCAGGGCGAATACGATGTTAAGAGGTATTTATGGCTAATATGAATGAATGAATGTGTGTATATATATATTTATATATATATATAAATTATATAGTATATATACACACACACACACACATATATATATATATATATATAAATTATATAGTATATATACACACACATATATATAAATTATATACAGTATATATACACACACACATATATATATAAATTATATACAGTATATATACACACATATATATATAAATATATATATATATATATATATATATATGTGTGTAGACAGAGAGAGAGAGAGAGAGAGAGAGAGAGAGAGAGAGAGAGAGAGAGAGAGAGCCCTGATGCCTATCTCAGTGCTCCAGTAGCCACACATTAAGATGTTATCTAAAGATTTATTCAACCATTTCCCAAGTGAGGCAATACTTCATTATAGAGGTTATTATACAATTAAATAATCCAGTAGACAACGTGTCACTGGCTAATCAGAAGATAAGCTGAAGTTGTATAAACAAACTATGTTGTTTTTTATTGGTAATATATCTAGCAGGAGATCAGGCGAGTAAGTATATACTCTTTGCTCAGTGCTGATAATAAACCAAATGTGTACTACCAAGTAGAATAATAATCCATTAATTTTAAGGACTGGTTCCAGAAGAAATAAGTAACTTGTCACTGACTCATTCACCATCCAACTTCTGAATAATAATAGTAATTATATTATTAATTCTATTAGTAGCAGCATTATTTGATCTTGTATGATTCACTGACAAAAAGAAAAACTACTAAAATAATAATAATATTAATGTCTGTCAAACGAACCTTATTTCAGTTATCAAATGATATCTTAAAGAGCATCGGAAAGAATTGAGAGAAAATCAAGTACAACAAAATAGCTAAGTAAAGTATGCGCTCTCTCTCTCTCTCTCTCTCTCATATATATATATATATATATATATATATATATATATATATATATATATATATATATATATATATATATATATACACACACACACACTTATGTCAAACGACCCCAACTGTGGGATAATAATACACTTAATAAAACCTAACAAATATTTTTAAAATATAACAGCACGCAATTCCCAAACCTTTCTACAATTCCTGTAGTTATGCTTAATTTGGACAAGAAGCTTCTAGTAAATAAAAAAATCATGAGAAGGAAATGAGTGAGCATTATCTTAGTAACATGGTAGTAGTTCAAAATAAGAAGAGGAGGAGGAGCAAGTCTTTCCAAAAAAAAAAAAAAAAAAAAAAGTACGTGTGAAAATGTTCAGTACAACTATAGTCCATTTCTTTAAGCGATGCATATTTGCACCGACTCGCAGCGGTGCCCTTTAAGCTCGGAAAAGTTTCCTGATCGCTGATTGGTTGGACGAGATAATTCTAACCAATCAGCGATCAGGAAACTTTTCCGAGCTAAAAGGGCACCGCCACGAGTCAGTGCAAATATGCATCGCTAAAAGAAATGGACTATAGTAAGTAGCCTCTGAACATCACTGCCCTAATTATCTAAATGGATTTGGGCAAATATTCTTTAATACACTCCATGAACTCACAAGATATATGGACATCAGCTACTTCGTATATCTAAATAATAGTAGTTATTTCTCGACAACTATAAACTTCTTCGATTCGTATAAAAAAAAGGGGGAAAGACAACCCATTAGCAACTTTGCTATACCATAAAATCAGCCTTGTATACTTTCTTTTATGAAACTCTAACTTGAGTGTATAAAAACAAAACTGTTGGCTTCTCAATAAAAAAAGTATCAACTATCTTTAGTGTTGTATGAATATAAGCCTATCTAGTACCAATAAAATGGAAAAAAAATCGTTGCCTACCAACTTCTAATTTGTGGAATGCCACACAAAAAATAAACATAAAGAGGGTAAGGAAACCAGAGTGATAAGGTCAATGATCTCACCCTGCATTACTTTACTTATTAGATTACAATCCTTATTATTCTCAAACGTATAAGTTAGCACACGAAAGACTGCAGGGGTGATAAACCTGCTAGTTATTGTCTTCTTTCAGTTACGGAGAAAGAAAATCATTAAAAACTACCATTGTTCAAAAAAAAAAAAAAAAAAAAACATCGTTTAGGCCTAAGCTACAAGACTACACAACAGCCACAATGTCTGGATTCACACCACCTGCACCTACAACTTAACTAATCGACATTTACTATGTCACAAATACCTCTTTACATTAACATAGCAGTCATGCCACAAATGATCATCACAACCTGAAATGCCGTAACGAAGATTTACGGCCAGTCGTTGAAATTAGCGAGGTTTAAAGTTTGAGTTCCGGGTTGAACAGGTGAACTGAAACCTTTAAAACTCAGGATAAATACAGTATCTAATTAAATCAACTCCCAAGAATATCTCTTGGTACAGTGACGGAAATAGTGTCCTAATGTTTCCCGGGTCATTAAACATGCAAACATGCAGACGTACAGTAGCCTACATACTCACACATAAACAAACAAGTTGCTCTGTCGATGGCAGTTTCTTTCGAAGACCAAGATCAAAGGAGGGGGAAATAAAGACACCCGTCACAGTGCGTTTACAATGATAAGTGGCGGTATTTCAATGTGTACTTACGTAACTTACTTCTCACAGAAGTAAAATTGTATTTATTTAATAAGGCAATGTATACTAATAATCAATATACATACATACATACATACATATATATATATATATATATATATATATATATATATATATATATATATATATATATATGTATATATACATATATATATATATATATATATATATATATATATATATATATATATATATATATATTATACAGCCTGTATATATATGTATATATATTATATATATATATATATATATATATATATATATATTATATATATATATTGTATATATATACATATATATATATATATTAATGCAACATTATTAAGCAGTATAATTGAAAGATACAAAATTATTGAACTATGGAAAAAATGCAGAATAATATGCTCTGATATACTACTAGTGGATAAGAACGAAGCAAAACAGTTAATCAAATAGTGTTTCCCTGGAATTCCTCTTACGATATGCTCTACAACTTTACAAATAACTGCAATTAAAAAAGAAAAAATAATAATCTAGAGCCGAGAAGCGAGAACATCATAGAAAAGGTTATTCAAGGCGATTAAAAAGCTACGCAACTTCATAGTTTAATGAGGCTCAACTGTTGAATGAAGAGGTGTTCTAATAGTGAGCACAAATGGTCATTGACCATGTCCTGTCAACACATTTTCAAGTACA
Organism: Palaemon carinicauda; assembly: GCF_036898095.1. Taxonomy (NCBI): domain Eukaryota; kingdom Metazoa; phylum Arthropoda; class Malacostraca; order Decapoda; family Palaemonidae; genus Palaemon; species Palaemon carinicauda. The sequence goes on along the minus strand of NC_090762.1, from coordinate 11,159,395 downwards.
ATCGTAAACAATGAAATGATGTAATTCTCAAAAAGTGTCTGCAGCATTTCCAAAGCGTTTAAACCAATAGAAATTGTTTTTAGTCTAATGCAATGCTGAGCTAGGTTTGTCTATAGCAATTATTCAGTTAGCATCACATGTATGTTTATATAATTGAAAACTGGTACGAGGTCGGTGCAAGGGTGAATATTTGAACACTGAATGACGCGAACTTCTAAAGGCTACAAGCGATAAGACAAACTTAGGCCTATGGTAACTTCAATGAGTCAAAATAACGCAGAAAGACTATGAACTGAAAAAGCGTACGCTATTCCATCCTTAAAAAATAAAAGAATGACATGTAGAACGAAAACTAAATATCTAACTCATTTCATCACAAAAAAAAAATTACACTACGCCTAAATGGTAAAGAAAAAAAGTTATTTACCTTGATATGTTCAAGTTCCTCAAAAGTTTATCGAAGTCTCTCTTAATGTGTCATTCTTGAGTTGCAGAATACAAAACTTGCTATAGACACGGTCATATAATCACGACTTTCCCAAATGTCAGTATTATTTCCAATCTAAAAAGTTGAAATGTTTTAAGGAAGTAGCCAGTTATAACGAAGACACACACGGCTGAACCACACCCTTCACGTACAACCGCTTGCAGGACACTGAGTGAGTGACTGAAGAAGCAGTCAGTGTCACTGAGCTGAGCTGAGCCTCGGCCCGCCTTCTGGCAAGGCTCGGCTCGGAGTCGGGCAGGTCAACCGTACATCTCTCTCTCTCTCTCTCTCTCTCTCTCTCTCTCTCTCTCTCTCTGTAGTTTATATTCTATATTCAATCTTAACTAACCCTTATCCGTTAATTTTTCCCCCTTGGCAGCATTTTTGACTGACGGACAGGTCGACCGTAGATCTCTCTCTCTCTCTCTCTCTCTCTCTCTCTCTCTCTCTCTCTCTCTCTCAGGTAGTTTATATTTTATATTCAATCTTAACTAATCCTTATCAGTTAATTTTTCCACGTTGGCAGCATTTTTGACTGACGGACAGGTCGACCGTAGATTCTCTCTCTCTCTCTCTCTCTCTCTCTCTCTCTCTCTCTCTCTCTCATGTAGTTTCAATTCTATATTCAATCTTATCTAAACCTTATCAGTTAATTCTTCCCCCTTGGCAGCCTTTTTGACTGAAATCATTAACTTGATGTTAGGCGTAGCTTTTTACTGTCACGAGATTCACCGTAACTCAAACTAATTTGTTCGCTACCAGGATATTTATTCATCAGTAACTTTATTTTTCAACTAATACCGCAGTCTTTCGTCTTATTTCATTATTTTGTTCATATTTCTCATTATTCCTTTCTTGAAAATTGAGAGTATATATTCCACAAGAGATCATAATTCCGGGTGACAATGACTATTATCTTGATTAATATCCCAACCAGAAGACTCTCTCTCTCTCTCTCTCTCTCTCTCTCTCTCTCTCTCTCTCTCTCAATTTAATTGACATTTCCGGATTGCGGTTAATAAAATAGGAAAGTTAATGTATCCCTCTTATACATACATGTGTATAAACATTGTGCGGGCATGTGAATTTGGCGTGTGTGCGCGTGGTTTGGCACATTATTTTGATAGCAATAAGTCTTTGTCGCTATTTCCCGCTAAGAATTTTACCTCATTCTCCAGTGTTTGTTGTGGAATATTTTATGAGGCTGATATTTCCATATATCATTATAATTCTTATTTCATTTCCTCAACAGTTTGAAAACATATCTGTATTTTTTTTTTTTTTATTATTTGTATAGATCGATGGAACAGTTAACTTTAGAAAATATTTGATGTTTGTATTTTGATGGCATGTGCTTCTGTTATATGACTAGGCCTACCAATAAATATCTCTCTCTCTCTCTCTCTCTCTCTCTCTCTCTCTCTCTCTCTCTCTCTCTCTCTCAATATTACAATATTACTACACGTAATGTCCTTTACAATTAGCAAAAACCTTTTCCTTCTTTTTACCCAGGCTAGGTCTAGTCATTCAACAAATGTCTCATGAAACTTGGCTCTCTACTTAACTCCTTCTGTGGTCCCCATTAAGTCCTATGAGTTATGTAAGAATTTCAACAACAATTATATCTTTGTTTACCATAATGGAATCATGTAAAAATCAATGTCACAAAAGAAGCAAACGATTGTTTATGCATCAAGTGGATAATATGCGCATAAGAGCTTTTGGGTGTAATATAACAGATAACTGTCGTACATGATAAAAAAATCCACTTATTCACCCTGAAATTCTCTCTCTCTCTCTCTCTCTCTCTCTCTCTCTCTCTCTCTCTCTCTCTCTCTCTCAAAGTAGTAACCAGATTTTTAAATGCTTATTTACGTAGCAAGTTATTTAAAGCTTCCTTTTCAATATGATCTCTTACTTGAGGGTAACACTCAGGCACACTATTCTATCTGGTTTTCTTACTTCCTTTCCTTACTGGGCTATTTTTCCTGCTGGAGCCCTTAAGCTTATCCTGCTTTTTCACGTAGGGTTGTTGCTTAGCTAATAATAATAATAATAATAATAATATACCTGACCTCACACCATCTAGCTAAAAGGTGTCAAGACGATATATATTTCTTTTAGCCACCCGTTGAGATACTACAGTTAGAGAGTTATTGGGTCTTGACTGGCCAGACAGTAATACATTGGATCCCCTTCTCTAGTCACGGCACATTTTTCCTTTGCCTACACATGCACCGAATGGCCTGGCATATTCTTTACATATTCTCCTCTGTCCTTATACAGCTGTTAACACTGAAATTACCAAACAATTCTTCGCTCAAGGAGATAACTACTGCACTGTAATTGTTCAGTGACCCCTTTCCTCTTGGTAAGAGTAGAAGACTCCTTAGCTATGGTAAGCAGCTCTTATAGGAGAAGGTCACTCCAAAATCAAACCATTGTTCCCTAGTCTTAGGTAGTGATATAGCCTCTGTACCAGTAGAAGTACTGTCTTGGGGTAGAGTTCCCTTTCTGGTGGGTTCACTCAGTCACCCTATTTTATCTTATTTCTCTTCCACTTGTTTTTGTTAAAGTTTTAATAATATATTTATGAAAGGTTTAGTTTACTGTTGTTACCATTCTTAAAATATTTTATTTGAATCGTCAATTACTTCCCTTGAAGTTTATTTATTTCCTTATTTCCTTTCCTCACTGGGCTATTTTCCCTGTTGGAACCCTTGGGCTTATAGTATTCGGCTTTTCCTACGCAGGTTGTATCTTAGAAGTAATAATAATAATAATAATAATAATAATAATAATAATAATAATAAGAAGAAGAAGAAGAAGAAGAAGTCCCATTCTTTTACTCCTCTTTACTTCTATTGATTTTCTAATGCCTGATTTTATCATTCTGCACTAGGTTAATCGTTCGACAGGTTAGCATCGTTAAAAAATAGACTCTAAACTTCTAGGCACTAGGCCAAATTAGTCCATTGCCAGATGCCCTTTATAATAAATTAATTTAACGCTTAATTTATAAATTATTTGGTTTTTTTTTGCAAAAGTTAGACATCAAAAGTGATAACATTCTATATATACGAACGCAAATGTAGCCAAATGGGTCTACAAATCTGACACATCGGCCGATTTTCTTGACTCGCTCTCCCATACTGGCGAGCTAGAGATCAGGAAATATGTAAATATGTTACGTTCTAAGACTTTCTCGGATGTTACGAAAACATTTGGTATTTTAATTTCCCACAAGATGACTCTGAAAGTATAATGCTCTCGAATGACCAGTAATGATCATTTACATTCGCTCTTCTGATAAGCTGAGATTTGCATGGCACAATCGTGATAACAACTTCATAAACGACAGTTCTAGCTCCCCTATATAATTAATAGCAAGCGTTTATATATATATATATATATATATATATATATATATATATATACTATATATATATATATATACTGTATATAAAAAATATATATCCTGTCACGCTGATGGGCGAGAGGGAGTAGTTATACCCTAGTGAGATGGGGGTACCCGGACAGGTCTCCTCGGAAACCACACTCTCCCACAAATTGCCAAACCAAGGGGTTGTAATTAGGAAAGGTTTGAATATCTGTGCGTGTGCGCGTATATCTATCTAAATATTTAGACCATTTTTTACTCCTCGTGTACCCTAGTATAACTATAACCATTATCTTAGATAAATAAGAAAGTAATTCGTGCAATTTTACGTCAACAATCTTGAATAAACTTCTTGCATCTTCCTATGACGTTAGGCGCATTGATGTTCGCGAAAGATCTGTTGCCAGTTTCTTAACAATTAGTGTTTTTGAATGAGACTGCCTGGTATAGCCTGTATTATTATTATTATTATTATTATCATTATTATTTGCTAAGCTACAACCCTAGTTGCAAAAGCAGGATGCTATGAGCCCAGGGGCTCCAACAGGGAAAATAGCCCAGTGAGGAGAGGAAGCGAAGAAAAATAAAATATTTTAAGATCAACATTGAAATAAATACCTACTATATAAACTATAAAAACTTTAACAAAACAAGAGGAAGAGAATTAAGATAGAATAGTGTGCCCAAGTGCACCCTCAAGCAAGAGAACTCTAACCCAAGAGAGTGGCGTTCAGGTCTAAACTAAGCCTAATATCCGTAGGACGGATCTGCAGCTGAGCTATACTGGTGATGGAAGATCTGTAGTTTAATTTAGAAGATTTCGTACTTGACTGAGTAAAAACGCCAATTGTTGAGCAGTGCACGCACACGTGTAAATATATATATATATATATATATATATATATATATATATATATATATATATATATATATATATATATATATATAATATTATATACATTTATATATATATATATATATATATATATATATATATATATATATATATATATATATATATACAATGTGTATGTGATGTGTACTTCTAATGTGACTACAACTGTATGCTCCTCATCAGAGTATTCATCTTCTTTATTAGTCAAGACATCACAAGATATTTGTAAGACAACATAATCACGAAAAATTTCATGCCACTCGCCATAATACTCATGGAGCTAAAAATATCAGAAAGAGCAAGCCGAGGTAGATTAATAGTGCCAAAAAATATACCAGGAAAACTAAAGAAGGCGCACAGGACATTAATCCACTACGCACCAGCATCGATAATGCAGCGACTATTTAATGTGCTGCCAGCTCATCTAAGAAACATATCAGGAGTGAGCGTAGAAGTGTTTAAGAATAAGCTCGATAAATACCTAAGATGCATCCCAGACCATCCAAGACCGGAAGATGCAAAATACACCGGAAGATGCATTTGCAACTCTCTGGTGGATATACGAGGTGCCTCACACTGAGGGACCTGGGGGAACCCAAACATAAAATAAGGCAATAAGGTAAGGTAAGGTTCATCATAGTCTACATCAAGAAACATTGACCCCACGAATAACTGTCACGAAAACGTTCATACCATCGTATGAACGAAGCTCAAGAATCATCCTCTGTATAACTAGAAATAAAAAGATCTTATATATTTCTTACCTGCCCACCACCCTCATTTTACAGGCATAGGCCTACAGCAGATATGAGATTCCTGGTGTTATTTACAATAGGTTACAGAGGCCAGAGAAGCCAGTAGATACTCATTTTACAGGCATAGGCCTACAGCAGATATAAGATGCCTGGTGTGAATAATAATACTTTACAGAGTCCAAAGCAAGTAGATAATCTATACCAATGAAAAATCAAAATAAGAATGAACACTAGTTTCGTAAAACAATTTAATTCCCAGTCTACTTAAAATTCCCGCCAAGTTCTCCGCTCTGTTTCCGCATCTTTCCCTCAACTGCCATCAATCTCCCCCAACTATTTATGGTTATGCCCATTCCCTCTCGAATTCCGCCCCAAGTTCCCTGCTAAGTAACTCCAACTTTGCCCTTCTAATTCAACTTGAAGCGTTACAACTTTTTTCCCCCCACCTGTTCGCATCTCTCTCTCTCTCTCTCTCTCTCTCTCTCTCTCTCTCTCTCTCTCTCTCTCTCTCTCTCTAGAGATCTATGAGCCGGTGATCTTCTCAGTACAAATGGCTGCTTACTTATCCCTGAATGGCCTCGGTTATTGCCGCTCATTGTCCTCCGAGAATTTAAAGTACGAGGACAAATAAGCAGAATGCATCACGGCCGAAATGTTTTAGCACTATGGAGATTACGTTGCTGGAGAACGTTGTCTGTGTATAAACATGCAGGATAATGTGTGAACGCACACACACTACACTACACTACAATACACACACACACACACACACACATATATATATATATATATATATATATATATATATATTATATATATATATATATATATATATATATATATATATATATATATATGACAGATAACAGATGGACATTAAGAATTACAGAATGGGTTCCTAGACATTGCACAAGAAGCAGGTGAAGGAAAAGAAGGCAATGGATTGACGAACTAAGAAAGTTTGCTGATGTGAACTAGTATAGAAAGACCACAAACAGACTCAATTGGAAGGACACGTCTGAAGCCTTTGTTCTGCTGAACTTCCTGTATATATATCTTCAAGTGTTCTAACATAAGATTCTTCTATTCCTTGCTTTTTAAGGGCTTTCATTAATGCTGAAGTTTTGACAGAATGAAAGGCTTTCTCATAGTTTATAAATGCCATACACAGTCGTTTGTCACACTGTACTCTGTTGATTTTTCCATTGGCTGGTTAATTTCATGGATATGACCAGATGTTGAATACCCACTTCTAAAGAGAGCAGGAAGGCTTTATAAATGGGTATACACACATACATACATACATACATACGATAAATTTTGCACATTTATACGTGTTTTTCATATTCAAATAAGTCATATATATTTTTGATACATTAATGTCTGGACTCTCTTAACGACCTCGGGATCAGAGCCCCGGGCGAAATCACACAAAGACAAGAGCTTGTGACCGGCCGGGAATCGAACCCTGGTCGGCAAGCTTGTATAGACAGTGACTAAACCACTTGGTGACCGGCCGGGAATCGAACCCTGGTCGGCAAGCTTGTATAGACAGTGACTAAACCACTTGGCCACGTTCACAAGCTCTTGTCTTTGTGTGATTTCGCCCGGGGCTCTGATCCCGAGGTCGTTAAGAGAATCCAGACATTAATGTATCAAAAATATATATGGCTTATTTGAATACATACATACATACATACACACACATCACAACTAGTTTTGTAAACCCTAAGGTGAATTTGAAGAAAAAAAGACACCACATAAAAACTATTTCCACTAACATATCTACATTATCTACATCGAAACGGCGAGGCCAGTCTTATTTTATTCCCAGTTGTTACTAAGCTCGCTTTACATTTGATGTATTTTTCAAGCTACCCTTTGTGTCCGGTGAATCCTATCCAGGAAATGGAACCAATTCCATTCCAGCAGATGTGATCTGAGCTTTAGCGTTTGTCTTCTGGTTTTCCTCGTTTGGTTTCGGGTGTTGGAGGCTCAGAGCTTTGTCCTAGAATAATTGGTTCTCTCAGCTTCTCTGCTTACAATTCTCTTGCATGCCTTTGGTTTTTCCACGTTTCGGTATTTCTCTATTTAGTCTCATTGTTTTACGTCATGCCAAAACATACAAATGATATAGTGCTAGTAGTCCCATTGTTTTATGTCATGCCAATACATACAAATGATATAGTGCTAGTAGTCTCATTGTTTTATGTCATGCCAATACATACAAATGATATAGTGCTAGTAGTCTCATTGTTTTATGTCATGCCAAAACATACAAATGATATAGTGCTAGTAGTCTCATTGTTTTATGTCATGCCAATACATACAAATGATATAGTGCTAGTAGTCTCATTGTTTTATGTCATGCCAATACATACAAATGATATAGTGCTAGTAGTCTCATTGTTTCATGTCATGCCAATACTTACAAATGATATAGTGCTAGGTACTTACACTTAGTAAATCTTGATAAATCAAAAGTTCAGAGTAAATTACTCTAAAGTATTAAGATGAAGCAATACTGATAAATTGATTTATGAATCATGCTATTTTCTATCTAATGAACTATTCCTTTAGTTGTTTCTTTGGCTTGGGCACTGATCATACTGTATGTATATATGGTCAGTCTGTAGGGCATTGTCCTGCTCGATGGGGCAATGTCACTGCCCACTGCCTCTGCCACTCATGAGTGGCCTTTAAACCTTTAATGTTTGCATGTATTCTTGGCTTTAAATATTCCCTTTTATTCTGTTCTAGAATTATCTTAGACAAAGAGATGCTGTTGTTAGTGAGAAATCAGAAACCGGATCTTTACTCCTATTATGTGTTATACTACTATGGATTCTAATATGAAAACTTTACTTTCTATTTAGATGTTGAAAATGTTTGGCTCGTGTTACCGCTCGCTTGAAATTTCAAATTTAATTTCAAAATGGTCATTTCTTTAAATAGCTTACAAAGTTTTAGATCTTACAATCTGCTATGGTCTCGTCAGCGGAAGTGGTGCCGTAAATAATCTTGTCATTAATGTTGGCATCTGGAGGTAACGTAACATAATTGACTGATGAGAACGCGCCCAGACACATTCCGTCATCTGGTGTTGCTGCCATAGAGTTCTCTTGCTTGAGGGTACACTTGGGCACACTTTTCTATCTAGTTTCTCTTCCTCTTGTTCTGTTAAAGTTTTTATTGTTTAAATAGGATATATTTATTTTAATATTGTTACTATTCCTAAAATGTTCTATTTTTCCTTATTTCCTTTCCTCACTGGGCTATTTTCCCTGTTGGGGCCCCTGGGCTTATAGCATCCTGCTTTTCCAACTAGGGTTGTAGCTTAGCATTTGATAATAATAGCTCTGCTTAGGCCGATAATCGTCTTCCGGATGGAATCAGCCCTTGGGTATTCTGTGTGTATGCAGGCCAGGGCATGATATCTCCATTAATGTTTTTTTTTTTTATTTATAATTCCCAAACGTTTGAAATGACCCATCATCCGGCTGCGTGTGTTTTCGAGAATTGCCTGTTTTCGTAAACATGGCTTGCTCTATCCGCACGCGTTGCCTAGGATAGCCTAGATGAGTCTCTGGGCAAACAGATTGCCTAGCCTAGATGAGTCTCTGGGCAAACAGACTGCCTAGCCTAGATGAGTCTCTGGGCAAACAGATTGCCTAGCCTAGATGAGTCTCTGGGCAAACAGATTGCCTAGCCTAGATGAGTCTCTGGGCAAACAGATTGCCTAGCCTAGATGAGTCTCTGGGCAAACAGATTGCCTAGCCTAGATGAGTCTCTGGGCAAACAGATTTCCCTCTGTCAAGAAAGTAAACAGATAATATAAGACAATTCTATTCATTCTCTTCCTGGTGGGTTGAGGTTGATTTAAAATTATCGATTGATATATCAAAACAATTGTTTTGACTAATTCTTATATATTTTTTGTGACTTTTCACTCTTCTTGGATGCCAACTGTTTTGATTGCGATTTTATAAACCAATCCATTTGTCAGGAAAATAAAAAACATAAACTAGGATGAAGAAAAAGGGGCAATATTAGAAAAATTCGCTTTATGGTATATAACAAATATATACATTTATTACATACTCCATAACTCTACACACACGTATATGCACGCACGTCTATGTACGTGTGCACACAGGATTAAAGGCCAAAATAAAAGTTTATTTATGATATCTATAAGTAAATATATGTATGTATGTACCTGTATATATATATATATATAATATATATAT
>NC_090762.1:11117108-11139608 GCF_036898095.1 Palaemon carinicauda | reverse complement strand
ACCCAAGACAGTGAAAGACCTATGGTGCAGAGGCTATGGCACTAACCAAGATTAAAGAACAAAGGTTTGATTTTGAAGTGTCCTTCTAGAAGAGCTGCTTACCATAGCTAAAGAGTCTCTTCTACCCTTAAAAAGAGAAAATTGGCCACTGAACAATTACAGTGTAGTAAGAAGAATTGTTTGGTAATCACAGTGTTGTCAGGTGTATGAGGAGAGAGGAGAATATGCAAAGAATAGGCCAGGCTATTTGGTGTGTGTGTGTGTGTGTGTGTGTGTGTGTAGGCAAAAAAAAATGAACCGTAAAAAGAGAGAAGGATCCAATGTAGTACTGTCTGGCCGGTCAAAAGACCCCATAACTATCTAGCTGTAGTATCTCAACGGGTAGCTGGTGCCCTAGCCAACCTACTACCTAATGCCCAAATGACACTCCACTAGGTTGCGATCTTAGTAGTAACATTTGCCTTAGACTTATAACGTGAGACAAGTACTATGTGCGCCCCTCCCTCTTGTTTGACTTGCATATAGATTAAGATTGTAATGTTTCGTTAATAAGTCAGATTTGGGACTTGAGATAAATTCTTATTCTACTGATGGAAGAACATTAACAATAACATGCTCTTCTTCTTCTCCCAAGGGGTTAACTACTGCACTGCAATTGCTCAGTAGCTACTCTCCTCTTGGTAAGGGTAGAAGAGACTCTTTAGCTATGGTAAGCAGCTCTTCTAGGAGAAGGACACTCCAAAATCAAACCATTGTTCTCTAGTCTAGTCTTGGGTAGTGCCATAGCCTCTGTACCATGGTCTTCCACTGTCTTGGGTTAGAGTTCTCTTGCTTGAGGGTACACTCGGGCACACTATTCTATCTAATTTCTCTTCCTCTTGTTTTGTTAAAGTTTTTATAGTTTATATAGAAAAATTATTTATTTCAATGTTGTTACTGTCCTTGAGATATTCTAATTTTCCTTGTTTCCTTTCCTCACTGGGCTATTTTCCCTGTTGGGGCCCCTGGGCTTATAGCATTCTGCTTTTCCAACTAGAGTTGTAGCTTAACTATTAGTAATAATAATAATAATAATAATAATAACTCGTTCTTCCCGAGTGTGTCTGAAAATTACAAATGTTTCATGGTTACCTTCCAGTATGATCAATTTGATGATAAACTGTTCCATTAATTTAAAAGTCAGCGAGAGACTTGACATTTCTTCTGTTATGTAATTTAAAGTTCTATTGAATGTTATTATTATTATTATTATTATTATTATTATTATTATTATTATTATTATTATTATTATTATTATTATTATTATTACTAGCCAAGCCAAGATTAAGTTGTTCTCTTTGAAGAGGATTTCTACTCATGCTTCTGTGAAAATTAACTTAATAATAAATTCTCTTACGATGTAAAAGTCGTCAAATTCACCGTCTCTCACCTTTTATTGTTTAATTGTCCATACCTAGTGACAAAATCTTGTAAATTTGAAAATCTTTCATGAAATGCTACCATAAACCTTACTCTGAATACCTGCATAGCTATTAATCTATTCAATGGGACTCTACTTTTTCAAGGCCATACTAGAATAAACCAAGGAAAAAGCCTAGATGAGAGAGAGAGAGAGAGAGAGAGAGAGAGAGAGAGAGAGAGAGAGAGAGAGAGAGAGAGAGAGAGAGAGAGAGAGAGAGAGATTCATCAACGGGCATTTCAATCAATTCGAAAATATGCAATTCTGTAAATAATTATACGTTGAATAATTCCTTTCACTAACCATTAAGCGTTTTAAACAATAATATTCCGTCGAACTGAGACCTGATTCTTTCATTTTCTTATTAGCTTCGTTTCAATTGATAGGAGGTCAAAGCAGCAAGCTTAATCACTCTTTGCACAATACCTGTAACTAAAAATATACACTAATAAGTCGAATAGATTATTCTTTCCACAAACATCTTTGGAGTGTTTTGTCTCATCTCAAATATTTTCTAAATGTCTTGAAACTGTTGATGAAATATACTGGTCTTCGCAATTTTTTTTTTTTTTTTTTTTTTTTTTTTTTTTTAAGTTCGATTTTGGAACTTATGGAAAGTGTATCATTTCTTAAGTTACAGTTCGATTTTGGAACTTATGGAAAGTGTATCATTTCTTAAGTTACAGTTCAATTTTGGAACTTTTCAGTTCGATTTTGGAACTTATGGAAAGTGTATCATTTCTTAAGTTACAGTTCAATTTTGGAACTTTTCAGTTCGATTTTGGAACTTATGGAAAGTGTATCATTTCTTAAGTTACAGTTCAATTTTGGAACTTTTCAGTTCGATTTTGGAACTTATGGAAAGTGTAGCATTTCTTAAGTTTCAGTTCGATTTTGAAACTTATGGAAAGTGTATCATTTCTTAAGTTACAGTTCAATTTTGGAACTTATAGAAAGTGTATCATTTCTCAAGTTTCAGTTCGATTTTGGAACTTATAGAAAGTGTATCATTTCTTAAGTTTCAGTTCGATTTTGGAACTTATGGAAAGTGTATCATTTCTTAAGTTTCAGTTCGATTTTGAAACTTATGCAATGTGTATAATACATATGTACGAATTCAAATAGAGAAAAAGTCACTTACTTACTGACTAAGAGCAGAGGCCAATGGGGCTACTTTTTCAAGGCCATACTAGAATAAACCAAGGAAAAAGTCTAGATGATGAGAGAGAGAGAGAGAGAGAGAGAGAGAGAGAGAGAGAGAGAGAGAGAGAGAGAGAGAGAGAGAGAGAGAGAGAGAGAGAGAGAGAGAGAGAGATTCTTTATGAGCCTGGAAAAAACGGACGTAAGAATAGTATTACAGAACGACTTGCTGGTAATTAACAGGGACTACATACCGCCTGTTGTAACGGCACCCTTAAACTGTAATTAATTTTCTATTTTGATTTTGAAGAGAAGCCATTGTAAAATACAATATAATCAGTCATTCTTCCTTCAATCCTTGATGCTTTCATTTATTATGCTTATTTTTCTGTATCGTATTAAGCTTCTCTTATTATCATTATTATTATCATATAATATATATATATATATATATATATATATATATATATATATATATATACACACATATACATATATATATATATATATATATATATATATATGTATATATATAATATATATACACATATATAAACGTACACACATACACACACACACACACATATATATATATATATATATATATATATATATATATATATATGTGTGTGTGTGTGTGTGTGTGTGTGTATGTGTGTGTATTTATATATATATGTTATATATATATATATATATATATATATATTCTCCTTTCCCTTGTCTTTCTACGCTATATAGTTAGTTTAGCAAAATAATATCCTCTTTGACTTGTTATACCAAATAACATATGATGAATCATTTCTATTTTTATATTCTGTTTCGTCTTTTGTTTACCTCATAAATAGGTTGGCATAATATAGAACGATAACTTCAACAAAACACAGTGCTATTTTTTTCGCATGGAATGTATGGCATTAAAAAACGGTGATACTCATATTATTATTATTATTATTATTATTATTATTATTATTATTATTATTATTATTATTATTATTATTACTTGCTAAGCTACAACCCTATAGTCCATTTCTTTTAGCGATGCATATTTGCACCGACTCGCGGCGGTGCCCTTTTAGCTCGGAAAAGTTTCCTGATCGCTGATTGGTTAGAATTATCTCATCCAACCAATCAGCGATCAGGAAACTTTTCCGAGCTAAAAGGGCACCGCTGCGAGTCGGTGCAAATCTGCATCGCTAAAAGAAATGGACTATAGTTGGAAAAGCAGGATGCTAAAAGCCCGGGGGCTTATATGTAAAGAATAGGCCAGGCTATTCGGTGTATGTGTAGGCAAAGGGAAAATGAACCGTAACCAGAGAGAAGGATCTAATGTAGCCCTGTCTGACCAGTCAAAGGACCCAATAACTCTCTAGCGGTAGTATCTCAACGGGTGGCTAGTGCCCTGGCCAACTTGCTACCTAAATTTTATTTTCACATTAAATACTGTAACATAATGTTGGTGTCATTATAACACATCAAGATAAATGAATTCATGACAGAAATAGAAACAGCCACCCGATATCTGCACAAACATACCAGACCATTACGTTGCAACATTTCGCACATTCGAATATTGCACTTGCTTCAAACTCGAATTGGAAAGATTGCATAATTCATAATGATAATATATCAAACATTCTATTTGACAGTATCTGGTTAATCTAGCCTATGATTTCAGTGAATTTTGAAGGACGTTGAAAAAAAAAAAAAATTATAAAATGGCTATATTATCACATAAAAAAAATAAAAACTTATCTAAATGCTTTTTTTTTGGGGGGGGGCACGAATTGATGGGGAAATGTTAATCGCATAAATTTCAGTATACGTCAAATAACCTCAAATATTTATTAGATCTAACTATATAAAAATACAGGGTCTTTAGAACTGGAGTTTAATGAAAGATTAAAAAAAGAAAATCAGACAATAGCTAGGTTCAGATGAATTTGGAAATCAAATCGCCTGAAATTACATATAAAAATAACGCTATATATCAGTTTAGTGAGATCAGTGTTACTGTCTGAACATGCGTCGTGGTATGACAATGAAGTAATATCCAACAGATTTTGTAGATTTTAGAACAAAGCCCTCAGAAGAATATTGGAAGTTAAATGGCAGGACAGGATTAGAAATGAAACTATATGAGAGATTACTCAAGTGCCGCATGTATATTAGATCATGGTAAATTGTAGATGGAGATGGTTTGGGCATGCTCTTCGCACACCCTAAGAGAGATTATTTCACCAAACTTTCACCTGGGCCCCACAAGGTACTAGAAGAGTTGGAATACCCAGCCCTACATGGCTGAGGATTATGACGTGTGAAGTAGATGATGATGAATGGAGAAGTATTGATTTAAAACCTCAAGAAAGAGGCGACTGGCGAAATCTAACCGAGGCCCTTTGCGTCAATAGGCGTAGGAGGAGATGATGAGGATGATGAAATAAGTAAAGATGAAACATCTCTTGTACTGAGTGTGGATACCTTAACGTGGTGAAAGGGTTTGTGTATCGCCATGATCAGCAAAGCTGTACTAGTCAGGGCCACCTTACTAGGTTGGTTTGCTGTGAGCGATCAGACTAAAGTCTCCTACCATCACCAATTCGTAGTGGCCAGAGTGGTGATGAAAATGGCCAAACTCCATTTATGACTAAGGACATGTCTGAGGCCTTTGTCCTACAGTGGACCAGAAATGGCTACATTTGTTATTTTTGTTGTTGAAGGTATTACTTTAGTGTCGTTGCAGTGCCCACTATTTATACCCCTGTTTTCCATACGTCACTACTTTCTTTACGAGGTTCCCCCCCCACCCCCACCCCCCTCCGTAATACCTCGGCGCTCAATAGCATTTTCAGCCCCAACATATAGCCATATAATCCAAGTTCTATAAACACTTACTGTCCAAGCTGGGTATATAAACATCGTAGAATTGCAATCATTCCGTAAGGTTTTGAAATGCTTCTCAAGCAATTTCGTTTATCGCAAATTGAATGACTATGTTGTCGAACGAACCTATCTGAGAATTATCTCAGAAATATGATTCTGTTTTCACTTTTGCATAAGTCATCTCCGTTGCCTACACTCTAATGACCATGACATTTACATCTGGTGTGAAGAATTATAATTATGACTGACTGACTTACTTATTGACTGACTGGGAGAGCAGTTAGGGCTTTGGCTGTATGGATGAACTTCTAATTTCATGACAGCCTTTGATTTTATTCCCTCAGTAAATAATGGAAATATAAAGAAAAAATATGAAAACATGTTTAAAGGCTTTTAAAGGCCGCTAATAAATGGCAGAGGCACGGAACAGTGGCACTGCCCTATCAAGCAGGACAATGCCCTAGAGACTGACCATATTACATATGATCAGCGCCTAAGCTGGGATCAAGAAGGACCAGGCAATGGCTGCTGATGACTCAGAAGATCGACCTATAGGCTCCCCGAAACCCGCCATCCTTAGCTCACAAGGATGGTGAGGTTGTAGCAACCAAAGAAACTAACGAGTTTGAGCGAGACTCGAACCCCAGTCTGGTGTTCACCAGTCAGTGTTTAAAGGTCGCTCATGAATGGCAGAGGCAATTGACAGTGACACTGCCCTATCAAGTAGGACAATGCCCTAGAGACTGACCATATATACATATGATCAGCATCCAAGCCTCCTCTACACCCAAGCTAGGACCAAGTGGGTGCAGGCAATGGCAGCTGATGACTCAGCAGATAGACCTATAGGCTCCCCAAACCCCTCATTCTTAGCTCATAACGATGGTGAGGTTGTAGCGACCAAAGAAACTAACGAGTGTGAGCGGGACTCGAACCCCAGTCTGGCGGTTACTAGTCAGGGACACGTTACTAAAGGGTCATAGGCTACATAAGGGTGGAAAGTAATTCAGAAAAAAATCTGGTGTGAAACAACATAAAATGACTTCAAAGAAATATAATGGTAATGAGCCACCCAGATCCTTTAATGAGAGAGAGAGAGAGAGAGAGAGAGAGAGAGAGAGAGAGAGATGCAATTAAAAGGGAAGTTGAAAGACTTTACTTATCTGACAAGGATTGGCGCCTACAGATATGATCATAATTATTAGACGGCGGTGAACTCCGATCCCCACCTGAGCTGACATTGAAGGTCACGCATTTAATTCCTTTAAATATCTCTGAGATTTCTCACTGCGTCATTTCAAATCGTTCGTTGATAATAGATATATACTACATTAAGTCCTTCAATGTTATATTATCTATTTACTTTTATAATGTGTGAGAATACTTTTTAATACAAGGACACATATTACTCTACTCAGATCAATTAACCTCCTCTCTCTCTCTCTCTCTCTCTCTCTCTCTCTCTCTCTCTCTCTCAGTCAATGGTAAACTAGGGAAGGCTAATCTCCCTAGCAATTTGGAATTTACCAAATTGGTTTCCAACAAAGTATAAATTCCTTGTTACTTTGACCTTTCAGACGACTGACATAGAAGCAAATGGACAAAATCCTCCAACATTGGCAACGGAAATCAATATATTACCCATTTCACTTTTTACAAGTAAGAAGCATAAGAAGCTTTTCCCTTTTAGAGTAGTATAGAGAAGACTTCCACCTTTTAAAAACTCGAAATAGTGGGAAATTCCTGCTCCAAAGTAAAAAAGAAAAAAAAAAGTAAAAAAAAAAAGAAGATCTTTTCTAGGAATATAAAAAATAAAAGAAATTTTCCCCAAAGATAAATAATATAACATTTTAAACCACTTTTCCAGAAAATAAATTCTAAAAGAGTAAAGGTTATGAAGAGAGAATAATAAAAAAGGCAACATCAAACTGTGGCACTTTTAAAAGAAGGGAACACCGTGAGGCAAGAGTTGACAGTCCATGTAAGTGAGATTTGTTGAATACACGATGCAATTTCACAACAGCGCTGCTTCGGGTCGGGAGTTTTATAGTTATATTTTTTGAGGTTATGAAGACTTATATATTTTAAGTATTGCTATACACCAACGGCATTCGTACTAACCTTATTTGTGTTGTTATTTTTGTCATTATTATCATTATCAAGTTATAAAGTTATTAAGAATATAATCTATGTACTTCAGTTTTTTTTTCTTTGCTATCTTGTGTTATCCTTCTAATCTCTGATTAATTGGTTGTAATCGATTCTTTTAACGTAATTGGTTACTTTATGCGCCATAATTCAGTGGCATTTAACTGGAGCCTGGTATGGTTATGTATGTATGTGTGTGTATGTGTGTGTGTTTGTGCGGTAGGCCTAGTATGAATATTGCCCGAAGCCTTCTAATTTTTTTAGTTTTTATCATTATTGAGCATCTATACCAACCACGATTTCATATTAATGATGGTTCCATGATACATATTACTTCAACGGCATTTAAAAATTATTAATTTGAGACTGAGAAATTAGACCTAGGTAGCCTATTGAACTACACCGCATTTCGTCGAGTTTAAAACTGAATAATTGAAAAAAAAAATAAAAAAAAAACTGTAACATCTAACGAAATTGTGATCACAGTAATACTAATAACAACTTTATTATTATTATTATTATTATTATTATTATTATTATCATATATATATACATATATATATATATATATATATATATATATATATATATATATATATATATATATGTATATATATATATATATATATATATATATATATATATATATATATATATATATCATTCTTTCCGGTCATGCCCATCTTTCCGTGTCCCTAGGGTATAGAAAAGGGAGTAGTCATACCCTGGTGAGAGCGGATAGGTGTGCGTGTGTGTGTATATCCATCTAAATATCTATCCATGATTTTGACGGGTTGCGTACACTAATAATAATAATAATAATAATAATAATAATAAGCTCACATCCGTCCAATACATGTCCACATCGACAAGGTGAAATGGTCTACGGTTCACCCTGTTTATCCGGAAACAAACCGATTTGATTATTTCGCCCCATGGCACTAATGCCACGTAACTCATTCTTTAGTAGCTATATCTGTGGCACACGACTTCTGGTATTAAGGTCGTTTCTCTGGGCGTGCCGATACGCGGTTGTGACAGCCTTCTTCGTAGCTGCCACCATCCGTCAGACTTCCTGTCGTGAGTTAATGGTGACCGGAATGTTGGATTTGTATTTATCTTCTTTCCCGTTGGATGTTTTGTAGCTTTGCCGTCGAATAACGCTTGTGCGAGTCGTATGTACGAGTGGGTGAGGGTTTAAGAGTAAGGTAGAACCTTTTTTTTCTAGTTTTCTTGATATTTTGTAAGTCTTTGGTTTTCTTTTATATTCTTATTTGATGCTTTCATTTTATTTTCAGCATCTAATTGTGTTTTGATTATTGCTGTTGAGAATTAAACATAATGTTTTGTCCTTTTTGTTTTTCACTTTAATCACTTTTTTTATTTATTAACTATAAACTCAAAAACATTTCCAGTTTTGAATTGTCATTGTATGTTTATCTCCTTAAGAATCCTAAAAAAAACTATTATTGTAGTTTCTGCTCATAAATGCTTGCGCTTATTTTGCTCCTGTATTACTTTATACTTTGTAAATTCAATAGTTTTATCAGTGACAAAATAATCAGATGTGGCAAATGAATATATATTTCAGTTTGAATTCGCCATTGAAATCTATAACATAAACAAAATACCATAGGCCAATCACTAAACACCACTCAACGTATCCTTCAACTTTAGCCGCATTTACGACTACTTCCAAGATGGCTAACTTAGAGTGACTTTTGCACCTCTGTGATTACTTATATTTGTATGTGTTTTCGAATAATAAAGCGAGGATATTCAACGGTATCACTGGGTTTAATCAAAGACCGTGGATGTACGTTGTTCTGAAACTAAGTGTAATTATCGATGTCTTAATCGATTTTGGCGCTTTATTGTCGTCTAAGGTAGCAACATAGGCTTATGTTGACAATGTATATTCAAATTATTTAGTGCTAGATATTGTTCTCCTCCCAGAGAAGTATGTTTGTGGATACTGAGCTCTTTGAGAGTTTAAGAGAATAAAACTTAGTGGCAGCTCAGGGAATCTGTACCCTTGATTAGGTTAGGTTAGGAAGCTTAGTTGAGTATATGAATCTGAGTAATTTACACTGGAGAACAGTTTTGATTTTGTGTGTTTTCTGCCAGAATAATGTATCAGCCAGGATTTATCACTGCATAGAATATCGTTACTTCAAAACAAATAGATCGTTTTCATACAAATTTCCCGTTGATGCTGTCTAGAATTCTAATCGTGAGTCTGTTGTGTTTACAAGTCTGAGCTGTTTAGATTTTAGATGGCCGTCGAGTTTATCCAGTGACTAAGAAATAAAATGGGAATCGTTAAATCAATGAGAGATTTTTGAAATTAAGTCAAAGCTTAATCATACATACATATACCAAGGCACTTCCCCCAATTTTGGGGGGTAGCCGACATCAACAAATGAAACAAAACAAAAAGAGGACCTCTACTCTCTACGTTCCTCCCAACCTGACAAGGGACTCAACCGAGTTCAGCTGGTACTGCTAGGGTGCCACAGCCTACCCTCCCACATTATCCACCACAGATGAAGCTTCATAATGCTGAATCTCCTACTGCTGCTACCTCCGCGGTCATATAAGGCACCGGAGGAAGCAGCAGGGCCTACCGGAACTGCGTCACAATCGCTCGCCATTCATTCCTATTTCTAGCACGCTCTCTTGCCTCTCTCACATCTATCCTCCTATCACCCAGAGCTTTCTTCACTCCATCCATCCACCCATACCTTGGCCTTCCTCTTGTACTTCTCCCATCAACTCTTGCATTCATCACCTTCTTAATACCTGCACAAAATTTAATCATAGCATGGATAGACTGATAGGCAAAGTCGAGGGTGGCCTGCCGTTGCAATATCAAATGGTAGGAGAGAAGCGAAAGAAATGTAAATGTGGGTGGTGCTAAGGTCTAAGGCAGGACGGCCCAAGGTATTTTGCCTGGGGGCCACTCTTGAAAAAAAAAATAAACATATGTGAGTCACTTGTGTATATATACACATATATGTGTGGGTATGTGTGTATATATATATATATATATATATGTGTGTGTGTGTGTGTGTGTATGTGTGCATATATATATATATATATATATATATATATATATATATATATATGCATACACACACACACACACACACATATATATATATATATATATATATATATATATATATATGCATACACATATATATATATATATATATGTGTGCATAGGCTTATATACATTAATCAGGATTCAAGAATAAGAAAAACATATATATATATATATATATATATACATATATTTATATTTATATATACACATATATATATGTATATATAAGCTTATATACATTAATCAGAATTCAAGAATAAGAAATCAACAAGAACCTATTTCAGAGGAATTAAAAAAAATTTTTAGCGGACCACTTTCAAAACCAAAATGGCTAATATTTTCCCCACTCTCATGCAGTTGGACAGCCCTGGTCTAAAGGGACGATACAAAGACTATTGAGCCAACGAGATTGACTGAAGGGATAAAGAACTTAATTACCGAGCCACCAGATAATTGAAATGAATTATGACTTTTTCAGAGGATTAATTATAACTCAATAAGTGAGTGGAATAAAATATCAATTCAATGATCAGAGAACCAACAGTAACAAAGTGTGATTTGCTTCAGTTTATTTTTTCATTACTATTGTTATAGGATTATCGTATGCTAGTGTACGCGACCCGTCTAAAATAATGGCTAAATATTTAGATAGATAGGCCTATGCACACCCACACAGTTGCAACCCCTTCCCACTACCTCTCGTTTCCTAACTACCACAAGGCAGTTGGGCAATTTGTAGATTTTGATTTCTGAGTGGGTACCGCTGATCATGACCGGAAATGATTATATATATATATATATATATATATATGTATACATGGGGATTACATTAATGAATATCACTTAAAATTGAAACCTATATCAACCCACCCACACACACACACACACACACACACACACACACACACACACACACACACACATAAATATATAAATTTATATATATATATATATATATATATATACATATATATATATGTGTGTGTGTGATTTGATTCAGGTTTCAGTTTTAAGAAAGATTTACTTATCTAATCCCCATTAAATGAACTTGGAAATGTAATCCACCTTACCAAATCTTTCCTTACTCCAATTAAAAAACAAAACAAAAAAAGTCATCATCATCACCGAAGATTAACTTGGAAATGTAATCCACCTTACCAAATCTTTCCTTACTCCAATTAAAAAACAAAACAAAAAAAGTCATCATCATCACCGAAGATTAACTTGGAAATGTAATTCACCTTACCAAATCTTTCCTTACTCCAATTAAAAAACAAAACAAAAAAAGTCATCATCATCACCGAAGATTAACTTGGAAATGTAATTCACCTTACCAAATCTTTCCTTACTCCAATTAAAAAACAAAACAAAAAAAGTCATCATCATCACCGAAGATTAACTTGGAAATGTAATCCACCTTACCAAATCTTTCCTTACTCCAATTAAAAAACAAAACAAAAAAAGTCATCATCATCACCGAAGATTAACTTGGAAATGTAATTCACCTTACCAAATCTTTCCTTACTCCAATTAAAAAACAAAACAAAAAAAGTCATCATCATCACCGAAGATTAACTTGGAAATGTAATTCACCTTACCAAATCTTTCCTTACTCCAATTAAAAAACAAAACAAAGTCATCATCATCACCGAAGATTAACTTGGAAATGTAATTCACCTTACCAAATCTTTCCTTAATCTAATTAACAAAAAAAAAAAAAAAAAAAAAAAAAAAAAAAAAAAAATATCACCTACGATTTCATTCCGTGGTGTGAACTCCGTAAAATTAAAATTCTCTCGCAATCTAATCACTTTCCTTTTACTCGTCCTAACGAGAGATGTTTGTGCCTAAGAAAACTTATATGGAATCAATGGGATCTTCAGATTGGAAACATTTCTACGGGTAATCATTGTGAAAAATCTATGGTTTTTCTCGATAGCTTATCTCACGAGTGTGGAACTTGGCACCAGGGTTCAAGATATAGTTTATTTATTTGCTTATTTCCTTTCCTCACTGGGTTATTTTTTTACTGTTGGATCCCTTGGGCTTGTAGCATCCTGCTTTTCCAAGCAGGGGTGTAGCTTAGCTAGTAGTAGTAATAATAATAATAATAATAATAATAATAATAATAATAATAATAACAGCAACAGCAACAACAACAATAATAATAATAATAATAACAACAGCAACAACAACAATAATAATAATAATAATAACAACAGTAACAGCAACAACAACAACAACAATAATAATAATAATAATAATAACAACAGCAACAGCAACAACAACAACAACAACAACAACAATAATAATAATAATAATAATAATAATAATAATAAAATGTTAACCGTTGAAGCCGTTAATTACTCAATTTAGAATGTACCAGTGGGACAGACTTTCTTTTACTATGAAAATACGAATCTTCAAATATTATATATGGTTCGCAGAGGTTTTAATTGTTTTAATCATTCTTGAGAAGGAAAAACAAAGGAAAAACATAAGATTTTGAAAGTATTTCGTTTAGAAAAACCTCGCCGTAATTTTCTTACAACGAATCGAAGTATATTGGTCTTAAAAATACCCTTGACTTGTTATTGAAGAAACTCTTAAAAAACTAAATACAGATTCTCGATTTAAATCAGGGGTTCTCAACCTTTTCAGCATAGCCTCCCCCTTTGAAGAGGATTCACATTGGCCCTTTCCCATTTTCTGGTTTATAAATATCAACGTTTTTACAGCGTTAACAAAAAATTCCTGTATGAAAAAATTAATGTTTCCAATTATAATTATTGCATTTGATTGGCCTGGCAGCAAGACTTAAAGCGACTATAGTCCATTTTTTTTAGTGATGCATATTTGCACCGACTCGGGGCGGTACCCTTTTAGCTCGGAAAAGTTTCCGGATCGCTGATTGGTTAGAATTATCTTGTCCAACCAATCAGCGATCCGGAAACTTTTCCTAGCTAAAAGGGCACCGCCGATTCTAACCAATCATCGATCCGGAGACTTTTCCGAGCTAAAAGGGCATCGCCGCGAGTCGGTGCAAATATGCATCGCTAAAAGAAATGGACTATAGTCCATAGTTTAGTTAGGGCCTTAGACTCTATACTATGAATTAAGTTTAGGTCCTAATGATCGCCGCTCATCCCACGCCACCTCGCTCACCTTCGCAATCTAAATTGAACTCAAGGTTCGGAAATGCTGGAGCATCGTTGGAGCAAATGTTGAAGCAAATGTTTTCATGTTGACCAGGCTGACATGATTTTTTTTATAGTTTATATATGACATAGGCCTATCTGTTTTTGACGTTGTTAATAATATATATAGGAAATATCGGTTTTGACTTTGTTACTGTTTTTAGAATGATATATTGTTAATTTATTCTCGTCATTTATTTATTTCCTTATTTCCTTTCCTCACTGGGCTATTTTTCCCTGTTGGAGCCCTTGGGCTTATAGCATCTTGCTTTTCCAACTAGGGTTGTAGCTTAGCTAGTAATAATAATAATGATAAGAATAATAAAAATAAAAATAATAATAATAATAATAATAATAATAATAATAATAATAATAATTCCGTTGGACTCATGTCTGGGAAATAACTAGAGTCGGAACAAGGCCTTAGGCCGCCTTGGTTAGAAGAGCTTGACCTTATATAGTTGGTGCTTCAACGATACAAAGGTTGGGTGGAAATTAATGCAAAGAATGTGGATGCTGGGAGGGAATTATAAATCTAGAATACTGGAAATGAACTCTTGCTAGGCTGCCATAAAGTCATCTTTGTACAACACATCATTAGAAGTTTATTCCCTCTTGTTTAACCAAGATTCTCTCTCTCTCTCTCTCTCTCTCTCTCTCTCTCTCTCTCTCTCTCTAAATACACACACACACACGCACGCATATATATATATATATATATATATATATATATATATATATATATATATATATATATATATATATATATATATATATATACACATGTGTATGTGCATTTGTGTCCGTGTATGTGTATGTGTGTTTGGTTGTTTATTTCTTTAAAACAAAAATAAAAAATAAACTTTTTTCAAAATATTTATCTTTTAAAATCCAGAAACTGACTGAAAACTTCATCGAATGCTTCGTTTTCACCAGAATTTTCCCCCATAAATCCTTCCAAGTATTATCAGCATGTTTTCCTCCTCCTACTCCTTGTCGTTCTTTTCCCCGTTCTTCCCTCTTCATCCACTCATCCCAGATCCTCATACTTATGAATTCATCTCCTCTCCCTTCCTATCCCATTCCGTCCCCTCTCCTCCACCTCTCACTTCATACGCCTACCCCCCTACCCCCAGCAATCTCTATATCATATCCTACTTCCCTCCTATCCCATTCCTCCCCATGTCCTTCCCCTCCTCTCCCATCCCCATCCTCTGAATATCCTTTGTTTCAGCAAGTTGATTCTAGAAACACCTGTGGCTTCCATTTGCTCTCATTACGAATGTCATCTGACGCTTTCTGATATGAGACTAATTTAGGGATGCAAGAGTCGGAGACCTGGTTTTATGGCCTTTCCGTCTTTACTCAGCGAAAATCGTATTTGTATGATTTCACGAATCAGTAGCTCATTTTCCTTTCTTCATGTTGATAAGATTTAGATTTACCTTACATTGCTTTGGATTTCTCTGTCTGCATTCGTGTTCCCTTCCTCTTAACACGCTGGATACTCGAACTGCATAATAGTTTTTAAATGGCGTGGCCATGTCGGCACAACACCATCCGAATTGCGTGAACTCCTCGTGCCAATGCGGGAAGTGCGCAAACTATGCGTGAACTCGTCGTGAACTCGTCGTGTCAGTTTGTGCCAATGTGGCCACGCATTCGTGAACTCATCGTGAACTCATCGTGTCAGTTCGTGCCAATTTGGGCACGCATTCGTGAACTCATCATGAACTCGTCGTGAACTCATCGTGAACTATGCGTGAACTCGTCGTGAACAGTGCGGGAACCTCCCAGTGCGTGCCACAAAATGTCACGACTTGCCACGACAAATTCGTGGCAGAAAGTCGTGCAAGTGTCAAATGGCAGTTTTCGTTACTTCGGCTCCTTTGTTCCCAAACTCAAAGCTCTCATCATCCTCAGATTACGCAAGCAAATAAAAATTTCTTTCAGTACATCACAAAGTTTAGGAAACTTATTTTTCCTCAATATTTCTAATCTCCAGCACTTACTGATCTTCCATTGTCTTTATGACCTCTGGGGCATAAAAATCATATAAGTTGGACTCTAGTTTTATCATTTTTCTTGAATCTACAATATACTAAGCTCGACATACTGCTGATGATGAGCCACCTATGTTGATAGATGAAACAGTCCTCTTTGAGGAAGTTTTTTCATAAGGGATCATGTAAGGTATAGCATTATAAACTGTATGTGCTGTTGACCGTTAATTCTTTCCTCTGGAGAAATCCCTCTTCCCATAATATCGGAAGTATTGTGCTTTTTAAGTTATGATATATCTAAATTAGTAATGCAGAAGAAAGTGGACTATTCAAATTAGTATGCAATGCATTTTATTGTCTATAATGTACAAAATTTTTGCAGCTCTGTCACTTATGTGATTTATTGTATATCTCTATACACAATCTATTGAGTTTAAAAACGCAATGAATTCTATAAATACTGATTCATGAAATCAAAATATACTGGGATTTACAAAATAGTATTGACAAGACATTCCAATCACAATGCATTGAATGTTGTAATATAAAATCACCCGAATTCCTGCAGTTGGTTTTGGCAATATTTTCATCTCTTGTTCTGGGGGAAACACAATCTAGAAGTGTAATAAGATCGTTCATCCTCAGACGGAAAATCACGATTTTTCGTTCGGAGGTAAAATTGCCGCCGATCGAAGAAACGTCAGATCCGACCGTCCTTGGATCGTATGCAAATTCTTTTAATCCCTTTCGAGATCTCCTTACTTCGATGAAGAAAAGTGATATCAAAATGGAAGCTGAGAATGACGGCCTCATTTTGGGTTCATTTCAATAATACGCATAAAAGATTTATTTGTTATATATATATATATATATATATATATATATATATATATATATATATATATATATATATCTATGTATATATATGTATATATATATATATATATATATATATATATATATATATATATATATATATATATATATATATATGTCTATATATATATATATATATATATATATATATATATATATATATATATATATATATTCATATATATCTATGTATATATATATATATATATATATATATATATATATATATATATATATATATAATATATATATATATATATATATATATATATATGCATACTGTATATATTACAACAACAAATAGCCATTTCTAGTTCATGCATGGCAAAGGCTTCAGACATGTCAATTTTTGTCTGGGGTTTGGCCAGTTTTTATCACCCCAGTGTGGATTGGTGATGGTGGGAGAGTTTTGTCTGATTGCTGACAACAAAACCAACTTAAGGTACCCCCACACAAGGGAGGATACACACACACACACACACACACACACACACATATATATATATATATATATATATATATATATATATATATATATATATATATATATATATATCCAAATAAGCCATATATTTTAATACCTTAATGTCTGGATTCTCTCTTATACCTTGGAATCAGACCCAAGAGGGAATCACTCAAAGACAATAGCTTCTGGCCGGCCGGGGAATCGAACCCTGGTCCATCAAACTGTATGACAGTGACATAGCATTTAGCCACGGAGAGAGATAAAAGTCGATGACAATTCTCCTGTATTTACACCTGTCAAATTCAGGTTTTCTGTACTCAGAATTGAAATCAACCCATCTCCCGCCATCGTAGCTAGTTGGAACGTTTGTATCTGGCTTTTAATTAATGAAAAATTTTGCGCATTTAGACGAGTTTTCCATAATCAAAAATGTTAATATGAAAAACACGCATAAATGTGCAAAATTTATCACATATATATACACAACCACACATACACACACACACACACACACACACACATATATATATATATATATATATATATATATATATATATATATATATATATATATATATATCATTGCAGAGGGTAATCATCTTTTTTCTAGCTTGCAGTTTGGCTTTCGTAAAGGCCTTGGAGCATATAATGCCCTTCTAACAATTTCCAGTGTTGTACAGAACTCAATGACTGGTCAGAAGATTCTTATGATTGGCCTTGATTTTAGTGCTGCCCTTGACCGTGATAATCATGAGGTCCTTGTTTTCAAACTTAATTGAGATTTGGTGGGTCTTTTATTAGGATCATTATTGAATTTTTAAGTAATAGATTGCAAAAAGTAGTCTTTGATGGGCACCATAGTGATTATGGGGAAGTGATATCTGGTGTTCTTCAAGGTATTGTTTCCGGCCCATTACTTTTTATCCTATGAACGTATATGTGATTTTACCTAGAAAACAAACGTGTTGCATATGGAGATGATGCTGCTCTCTTTACATCATTTCCATCTCCTAAATGTAGACCCAATGTTGCTGACCTAGCTAAAATTAGTGCATGGTGCGAGTTATTGGGGATGAAGTTGAACCCTTACAAAACTCATAGGATAATTATACGTAGGTTAAAGACAAGGGATCCTAAACATCCATATCTGTGCCTTGGCAATGGCTATTTAACAACTCATTTAAGATTCTAGATGTGATTCTTGACGGCAAATTTACTGTTGAGAAACACATTCATTTTGTTTCTGCTTCAATTGCTTATTGAGAAAGTCTTTGAAATATTTTAAATCTCTCATTTTACCATGCTTTGAGTTCTTTTCTTCTCCGTTATCTTCAGCGGTCGACTCTCATCTTGATTTGTTGGACACAAACTTGCGGTCTATTAAATTCCTTATTTCTGATCTGGATATCAATCTCTAGCACCGTCGTTCAGTTAGTTCTTTGTGCATGTTCCAGAAGACTCTTCATAATTCAGACCATCCTTTACCTTAGGATCTTCACAGACAGTACCATGCTGTACTTCGTAATAGGTACATAAATGAGTTAATTCTAAGAATCTTGCCTTTTTTCATTATAAGGCACAATAGTATACAGTATTCAAGAAGTTTTTTTCCAGCTGTGGCCAGATTGTGAAATGATATTCCTAATCACATGGTTGATTCGGGGGATCTCTAGAAGTTCAGCATGATCTGCAAAGCTGTTACAAGAAAGTACCATCCCATGGACCATCCATACTAGGTTGGTTTTCTGTGAGCGAGCAGACGAAAATTTCCCCCCTGCACCAATCCGTCTGGCCAGCATAGTGATGATAACTGGTCAAACCCCAGACATGAATTAACATGTCTGAGGCCTTACTCCTGCAATGGACTAGAAACGACTGTATTTGTTGTTATTGTCTGTATATGTATGTATATATATATATATATATATATATATATATATAGATATATATATATATATATATATATATATTCATATATATACATATATATATATATACAGTATATATATATATATATATATATATATATATATATATATATATATATATATATATATATTATAAGCATGTACTTCACGCTGTGTACTCCATGGGTGGTATCAGAATACATACAGACTAACAATAAAAATATATTTTATTTTAATATTATTATTATTATTATCAGTTTTCAGTCTATACAGGAACTCAATAATTGAGTTCCTGCTGCTGCATCGGAGTAATGAGCAACATGACGTCTTTGGAATACCGTGCTAATTAGACCATTCCTCTAATTAATAGCTGGGCTTAGAGCACTAATTTGTATTAATATTCTGTTACCAGACGACCAGGAGTGCAGTAAAACCTGCATATACAAACCCCAATACTGTATATCATTTATTTCTTTGTATATACCGAAAAAGAATTGATAGGTATTCTAGTCTTTCTACTTATCTATTATCATTATCATTATTACTATAGTTCATTTCTTTTAGCGATGCATATTTGCACCGACTCGCGGCGGTGCCCTTTTAGCTCGGAAAAGTTTCCTGATCGCTGATTGGTTAGAATTATCTCGTCCAACCAATCAGCGATCCGGAAACTTTTCCGAGCTAAAAGGGCACCGCTGCGAGTCGGTGCAAATATGCATCGCTAAAAGAAATGGACTATAGCTAAGTTACAACCCAAGTTGGAAAAGCAAGATGCTATAAACCCAGAGGGTCCTACAGGGAAAATAGCTCAGTGAGGAACAGAAAAAAGGAAAATAGATTATTTTAAGGAGAGTAATATTAAAATAAATATCTGCTATATAAAATATAGCTTTAACAAAACAAGAGAAAGAGAAATAAGATAGAATACTGTGGTTGAGTGTACCCTCAAGCGAGTGAACTCTAACCCAAGTCAGCGGAAGACCACGGTACAGAAGCTATGGCACTACCCAAGACTAGAGAACAATGGTATGATTTTGTAGTGTCCTTCTCTTAGAAGAGTTGCATACCATAGGTAAAGAATCTCTTCTACCCTCACCAAGAGGAAAGTGGCCTCTGAACAATTACTGCAGTAACCCCTTGAGTGAAGAAGAATTGTTTGGTAATCTGTGTTGTCAGGTGAATTAGGACAGAGGAGAATATGTAAAGAATAGGCCAGACTATTCAGTGTGGATGTGTGTAGGCAAAGGGAAAATGAGCGGTAACCAGAGAGAAGGATCCAATGTAGTATATACCATCTGGCCAGTCAAAAGACCCCATAACTCTCTAGCGGTAGTATCTTAACGGGTGGCTGGTGCCCTAGCCAACCTACTACCTATGTTTATAAGACCAAGAATTCTTTCCCTGGTTTTGATTTTCGCAATTTATATAGCCTTCATTTCGCAAGAGGAGAATCTATCTTTTTCTTCATAGAGTCCCATCTTTCTTCCATTTATTTTCATTGCTTCATACGGGCCTGGGCTAGAAAAAAGGGTCTTTGGTCTCCAAAGAATAATTTCTAGAAATTTATCTCTCAATAAAAAATAGAATGAAACTGTCTTCAAAATGTGATTAATTCCTTTGCAACGCCAGTTCATTGAAGGGGATCAGTCGATCGTTTACTTTATTAGTTATTTTTATTTTCAAGCATATGTAATAAGTTTCCAAAAAGTGAGGATTTAGAAGCTCGATCCCAAAAACACTTGCTACGTATTTAGTTTAGTATTATTATCATTACTAGCCAAGCTACAACCCTTCTTAAAAAAACACAACGCTACAAGCCCAAGGGCTCCAACAGGGAAAATAGCCCAGTGAGGAAAGGAGAAAAAGGAATAGAAAATAAACAGATATAATTAATGAATAAAAAACAAGAAATAAAATATTTCAAGATTAGTGGCAATGTTAAATTAGATTAGTCATTATAAACTACAAAACGAGACATGTCAACATGCTCAACAGAAAAGCCTTTAGAAGGACTCCAACAGGGAAAGTAGCCCAGTGAGGAAAGGAGACAAGGGAATAGCAAATAAACAGATATAATTGATAAATAAAAAAAATAGAAAATAAAATATCTTAAGATTAAAAACAGCGTTAAGATAGATTAGTCATTATAAACCACAAAACGAGACTTAAAGTCAACTTGCTCAACAGGAAAACTTTTACAAAAACTTTTAACTTCTGAAATTACACCGATTCAACTTTCTCATTAGGAAGATCATTCCCCAATCTGGTCACAGCCTGAATGAAACTCCTAGAATATCGTGTAGTGTTTTGCCTGATGATGAAGGTTTATCTGTAAGAGTTCCCTTCATACCTATTAATACGTACAGGGTGATACACTCTGGGAAGATCTGTAAGCAAATGATGATGTGAACTATGAAAAGGACTTGTGTATTATGCATAGGTTTTTATAGTTTATATATGACATATTTGTTTTGACGTTGTTAATAGTTTATATATGACATGTCTGTTTTGACATTGTTACTTATTTTTGAATGATTTATTGTTAATTTGTTCTCTTCATTTATTTATTTCCTTATTTCCTTTCCTCACTGGGCTATTTTTCCCTGTTGGAGCCCTTGGGCTTATAGCATCTTGCTTTTCCAACTAGGGTTGTAGCTTGGATAATAATAATAATAATAATAATAACTGAACGACAGTGCCAGAAATTAATATCAGGATTGGGAATAAGCAATTTGATAGACCGTAAGATTCTATCCAACAAATTAAGATAAGAGTCAGCAGCAGAAGACCAGAGCGGCGAACAGTTCTTGAAATAAGGCAGAATTCATTAAAGCATTTCCTAGGGATAGATTGATCACCGAAAATCTTAGAAGACATTCTCAATGAGCTAATTTTGTTGCAATTGAGGATGAAACAGACCAAATGTGTTTCTCAAAATTAAATTTGCAATCGAGAATCACGCCTGTTCAATAAAGTGTCTCTCTCTCTCTCTCTCTCTCTCTCTCTCTCTCTCTCTCTGAAAATCACTTCATATATCTTGAAAGATGCTGGAGATTTTCGAAACGTTTCCCTTAAGTAATTGTTAACAGTTCCACTGGGATCATTATTTTTCTATCGTTGTCTGTCAAAATTAAACTAATTATATTATTATTATTGTTATTATTACTAGCTAAGCTACAACCCTAGTTGGAAAAGCAGGATGCTATAAGCCCAGAGGCTCCAACAAGGAAAATAGCTCAGTGAGGAAAGGAAAAATGGAAAATAGAATATTTTAAGAAGAGTAACAACATTAAAATAAATATCTCCTATATAAAT
>NC_090762.1:11103166-11105666 GCF_036898095.1 Palaemon carinicauda | reverse complement strand
ATTAAATATTTTAAGAGTATCAACATTAAAATCAATATCTCCTATATAAACTATATACATTTTTTTATTATCCTGAAAAAGCAGGATGCTATAAGCCAAGAGGCTCCAACAGGGAAAATAGCACAGTGAGGAAAGGATACAAGAAAAAATTAAATATTTTACGAGTAACAGCATTAAAATAAATATCTCCTATATAAACTATATAAATTTTTTATTGTCCTGAAAAAGCAGGATGCTATAAGCCAAGAGGCTCCAACAGGGAAAATAGCACAGTGAGAAAAGGAAACAAGGAAAAATTAAATATTTTAAGAGTATCAACATTAAAATAAATATATCCTATATAAACTATATACATTTTTTATTATCCTGAAAAAGCAGGATGCTATAAGCCAAGAGGCTCCAACAGGGAAAATAGCACAGTGAGGAAAGGAAACAAGGAAAAATTATATATTTTACGAGTAACAGCATTAAAATAAATATCTCCTATATAAACTATAATAACATTATTATTATCCCGAAAAAGCTGGATCCTATAAGCCAAGAGGCTTCAACAGGGAAAATAGCCCCGCGAGGAAAGGAAACAAGGAAAAATTAATATTTTACGAGTATCAACATTAAAATAAATATCTCCTTTATAAACTATATACATTTTTTATTATCCTGAAAAAGCAGGATGCTATAAATCAAGAGGCTCCAACAGGGAAAATAGCCCCGCGAGGAAAGGAAACAAGGAAAAATTAAATATTTTACGAGTATCAACATTGAAATAAATATCTCCTTTATAAACTATATACATTTTTTATTATCCTGAAAAAGCAGGATGCTATAAGCCAAGAGGCTCCAACATGGAAAATAGCCCCGTGAGGAAAGGAAACAAGGAAAAATTAAATATTTTAAGAGTATCAACATTAAAATAAATATCTCCTATATAAACTATATATGCTTTAACAAAACAAGAGGAAGAGATATAAGATAGAATAGTGTGCCTGAGTGTACCCTTAAGCAAGAGAACTCTAACCCAAGACAGTGGAAGACCATGGTACAGAGGCTATGGCACTACCCAAGACTAGAGAACAATGGTTTGATTTTGGAGTATCCTTCTATAGTCACCGTGGAAATATTGTTTGTTATTACTAATGGATGTAAAACGTATTATCTATTTCTTTGTTATTGAAGCTCATCTGCGAGAAATTGTTTTGCCCTATCTTTATTGTTCTAATTATTGATGACAATAAAACAGATGTGTTAAGTTTAATTAGTTAAGCTATTCTATAAAATGCAAATATATTCTCGTCAGTTAATAATCCCCTGCCTGTTCTTTTTGGTTATTACACACACACACACACACACACACACAGAAACCTACACACATATACATTTGAATGTTTATATATTCAATCATCAATAAAACGCAAACACACATTTTTATGTATGTATACATAACTATGAATACTCAAGTGCGTACTAAATCATTAATAAAATATATACACCAACACACAAATGCGTATGTAAACAAACGAGTTACCCTATCTACAAAATACTCTCAAAACTGTAGAACATTTATAGTTTGGTCATTAATCATTATTGCAACTGAAGCTACTAAATATAGCCCTCTATTGGAATGGATTCATTGAACAAATAATAGATCTGATATCGTGTTGTGAAAGGGAGTCTTTGATGCTATTAATAAGTCTATTATTAAATGGGTAATTTGACTTTGTTTTCATATGATAATACGTTATTCTCCTTTCTTTGGTGAAGAATTTATTTCTTGTTTCCTTGAATTTGCGGGGGATATTTATATCTTATATATTTATATTTTCATTTATTTTCATTTGGTAAGGGATTCTTTTATTAATTTATCTATAGTATCTCTTTCTTCTCCTTTACTCAGTGTAACATTTTCATACTTATTTCTGTTTTCTTTTGTGTAAGATATTTATTCTTTCTGGTTTTTATTTTTTTTTTTTTGCGGAGATTTCTTTTTATTATTATTGTTATTATTATTATTATTATTATTATTATTATTATTATCATTATTATTATTAATTGATAAGCTACAACCCTAGATGGAAATACAGGATGCTATAAGCCCAGGGGCCCCAACAGGGAAAATAGCCCGGTGAGGAAAGGAAACAAGGAGAAATAAAATACTTTAAGAACAGTAACATTAAAATAAATATTTACTATACAAACTATAAAATCTTTAACAAAACAAGAAGAGAAATAGGATAGAATAGTGTACCCAAGTGTACCCTCAAGCAAGAGAACTCTAACCCAAGACAGTGGAAGACCATTGTACAGAGGCTATGGCACTACCCAAGACTAGAGAACAATGGTTTGATTTTGGAGTGTCCTTATTCTACTCTATTAAGTGGAAATTTCGTTTAAATCATATTAATTTGATGATGAATAATTTAATTCTTTCTGAATCCATTCATTTTAGATTGCAGGTGCTACGATAAAGAAAAAATAGAATAATACTTTTAATTTCTAAGTT
>NC_090762.1:11090666-11093166 GCF_036898095.1 Palaemon carinicauda | reverse complement strand
TGCATGTGATGCAATGTCCGTGTCACAGTGATTTTTTACCAAAGGATCTTCATTCGATTTGATGTTTTGGATTTTTTGGTTTTGTCTGATTCGGGAATAGGATTCCGTCAAAGAATGGTGCGTCATTGGAAGGC
Organism: Palaemon carinicauda; assembly: GCF_036898095.1. Classification (NCBI taxonomy): domain Eukaryota; kingdom Metazoa; phylum Arthropoda; class Malacostraca; order Decapoda; family Palaemonidae; genus Palaemon; species Palaemon carinicauda. The sequence goes on along the minus strand of NC_090762.1, from coordinate 11,093,032 downwards.
TAAATTGGACCATTTTTTCGCTGATAAGAACTTAGTAAACCTTGTCCAATAAACCTTTGAAACATATGCATGTATACATACACATTTACACACACACACACACACACACACACACACATATATATATATATATATATATAGTATAATATATATATATATATATATATATATATATATACATATATATATATATATGTATATACACTGTATATATAAATTATATAATACACACATATATATATATATATATATAAATATATATATATATATATATATATAATATATATATATATATATATATATATATATATATATATATATATTATATACGCAATAACAACAACAACAAATGCAGCCGTTTCTAGTCCACAGCAAGACAAAGCCTCAGGCATATCCTTCTTCATGTCCCTGGGGTTTGGCCAGTTTTTCACCAGCACGATAGCCACTGCGGATTGGTGATGGTGGGAGACTTTAGTCTGATCGTTCACAGCAATCCAACCACGTATGGGTGGCCGTGACTAGTACAGCTTTGCTGATCATGACGATAGACAAACCACGTCAAGGTATCCCCATTTAGAAAGGGGAAATATATATATATATATATTTATATATATATATATATATATATATATATATATATATATATATATACATATATATGTGTGTGTGTGTGTGTGTGTGTGGGGGGGGGGGGGTGTGCGTGCATGCATGGGTGGTCTTGTGCGTTCAAGTAAGTTGTTGTTCCAGCCTACACGCTTAACGACTGAATCGACAATGCATTATTATCCTCAAGGATTACCAATCATTATAGTCTCTAAAGACAAAACTTCAAAGAGAAAATTCTTTCAAAATATCTGAGACTTATAAATAAACTTGAAACACAATTTCTTCGGGAAAACAATATCTCGATTCCTCTCTTATTTCTCTTATTTTATGTTTTTTTCCGTGCATGCATATTTTAGTCGGTATTTTTCTTAATCTGCTTTTTGATTAAAGGCATATTCTAAAACCACTAGGGAATTAAGCTAGGCTGACACTTGCGCACGAATTTGTGGCATGCATTGTCACGACTCGAGTCGTGAACTTGCGTGAACTCGTCGTGAACTGGCGTGAAGTGTTCGTAAACCCGTCGTGACATCGTGGCATGTCGTGAGGAGAATTTTGAATGTTCAAAATTTTGGTCACGACAAAATTTCGTGACCGGGTTGTGAACTATGCGCGAACTGTTCGTGAACTCGTCGGGACAATGCGGGAAGTGCGCAAACTATGCGTGAACTCGTCGTGCCAGTTCGTGTCAATGTGGACAGGTCAACTGTGATTCTGAGGCAATTCTTTTTTTTTTTCTTTTTTTATCTTCCAGTTCGTGCCACAAAATGTCACGACTTGCCACGACAAATTCGTGGTAAAAAGTCGTGCAAGTGTCAGGGTACCTTTGGAAGAATCTTAAGTTTTTGCTTCTGGTCAGGATTTACAAATTAAGGTCATAAAAGATATTTTGCATTGCAATTTGGGGAAAAAAAATTGGTAACGTCCTCTGCCTGGTGTTTGCAGTCGGGGTTCGAGTCCCGCTCAGACTCGTTAGTTCCAATAGTGTCTGCAACCTCACCATCCTTGTGAGCTAAGGTTGTGGGGGATCTGGGGGAGCATATAGGTCTATCTGCTGAATCATCAGCAGCCATTGTCTGGCCCTCCCTGGTCCTAGCATGGGTGGAGAAGGGGCTTGGGTGCTGATCATATAAGGTCAGTCTCTAGGGTATTGTCCTGCTTGCTAGGGCAATATAATAGTTTCTTGCCTCTCCCATTCATGAGTGGTCTTTAAACCTTTAAATGGAGCTCAATGCTAATGGAGTAGGAGGAAATGCAATTCAGATTCCCTCCACAACTCCCAGGTTGAGGAATTCCTATTCCAAGATGAGGAATTTGGTTTAGGAAAGGAATCCGGTAAGATCGTCTGCCCCAGTGTTGCCAGGTTTTCTGAATATAGAAAAGGCCAACTTCTAATCAACTACAGTTTTAAAAGTCCAACCTATTGGTAGAAAAAAGTTCTTTTCCTCATGTTACTCTATGCCAACCAATTTCAAAAGAGCCAAATTTGAGGATTTTGGCCTGAAAAAGGCCAAACTGGCAACCCTGGTCTGCCCTTACGCATGGTCATAATATCTAAAATTACTTAGAACTTTTATCTAAATCAAGTTAACGATTAGGGATATTTGCCTCTATTATCTATAGATTATAAATCGTGAAATCCATTTAAAATTATTTCTTGAATTCGTATTTAAAATTATTTCCTTGAATTTGTATTTAAAAGTATTTCCTTGAATTCGTATTTAAAATTATTTCCTTATTTCTAAGGTTTTACGCAGAGC
>NC_090762.1:11083166-11088166 GCF_036898095.1 Palaemon carinicauda | reverse complement strand
GCTTAGTCTATAACCTTTATCTCATTCAGAACACGAAGGTACAGACGGAAAGCAAAAATTAACATTCTGCTCGGTTTAAATAACAATACCATTTGAATATAAAACAACAAATCCCATGGTAGCTCTATGCAAACTGGTGTCTCATCCACGACTCGTTATCTAAAGAAAAAAAATAATAAGTGGGGTAGAAAACACTGTTTTTAGAGTCACCCCCCTGTTTTGGAAAATGTACCAGTTATATTCTGGTCCCCACCTAACTTAATCAAGCTGGGACCTAGTCATGTACAAATTTATACCAGGCTGCACTCAAAGGTCTGGTTACTCCTTGAGAAAAGCGTTAGGATAGCAACCTCGCCCCATGGATATCATACTTATACTGTTAAGGTTTAGCAACATAAGATGTTATCCCTTTCGGATAAAACAGGGCTACAATTGAATATATATGCACAAACACACATACTATGGTAATTTTGTATTGTATTACAGGCTTTTTAACCTATCTATCTATCTATCTATCTATCTATCTATATATATATATATTATATATATATAATATATATATATATATATATATATATATATATATATATATATATATATATAAGAATATATATAATCAGGAACCAAAGAACATTTACAAGATACGGTTGCATGTCACAGTGTGTAAGGGGTTCGACATTTGTACATGATTGCATGACAGAAGGTTGGGCAGAGGAGTTAACCACTGATTTACTTGTCGTTGAGAGAGAGAGAGAGAGAGAGAGAGAGGAGAGCGAGGAGAGAGAGAGAGAGAGAGAGAGAGAGAGAGAGAGAGAGAGAGAGATTTTATGTCATGCCGAACTTTAACGACGAACTTACCTCAATATGTCCGGTGGATGCTAGGAGGAATAAGACGCGATGAAGTGTAATAAATTTTTCCATTCAATAGTCGGGCTTCCCTTTGTCAAGGTTTCAGGAGCGTTTGTATATCAGCGGCAGTTCCTCAAGCATTAAAAAATGACATCACCTACTTGTACTTTCCTCCCTAACCTAACCTAAAGCCGTTTCCTTACCTACTTACCTATGGGGGGGGGAGGTAACGGCTCCCTGCTACCCGCCTTACACTGTCGTATTCTAAATTAGCCATAAGAAGACATACAGGTGGCCGCTATCATACATACACCCCAGGTTTCATTCCTACGTATCAGCTTACAGATGACAATCATGACACAAACTAATTATTTCAAATCGCCTCTGCCTTATAAGTTCTGGATTCTTGAATTGAATCTAATAGTTTCACTTATTTAAATTTCACAGCTAGTAAAGTATCCAGTAACACACGATCACGATCACAACAACTAAAATACGGACTAAATTTAAACAAGGTTTTGTATATCACTATTCACTAAGTACTACTAACAGAATCCTGGAATTTTGGAACGTCCATCTTGTGTTGTGAACTTAACTAAAAGGTTCCTTGCGTGTTGACATAAAGCAACATCAAAGGATAAAGTTGGCATTACAATTCTGATAAATTAGTTATAATAATTCAACATGAATTCTTATATATTGTGATCTCGACGCTTTTAATTATTGGTTAGAATTTGAGTAATTAGTTACTATTTCGGAGACTGATCACTGATTGGCTATCAGGATTCAGGAAGAGGGCTGGTAGTATTGTTTACATTAGTGTCACCTCCGTTAAACCTGAAATTTCGCGATCTTTTCATATTTTCTGAATAATTATTGTACATTTTAGTGAATCAGCTAGTCTGTGACATAGTACTGTGTGAATTGCAGCTTCAATGGTGAGTAAAATTCGTGTAAAGTGTTCCAAAGTGTTATGAACTGTCATTGTTGGTATCCTTTTTTTTCGGCGGGTAAATCAAATATGGCGTCATGCACACGGGTCGAGGAAGTGTATGCACGATTCCCGTATGCAATATTCATGTTACGAAACTGGGTATTAATAATATTTAAAGGGGTTGTGAGACGTTTCTGTTTCATATTTGTATTAGTCTCATTTTGAGCTTTCCAACTTCGTAATATAGCGAATTCAATTCATATTCACCAGACATATTTGTATAGCATCTAATTGACATTTTGCCGATTTTGAATAGATCCCGAAATATCCAATATAGAAACCATGAGATATCTGTTCATATTTAAAGTTTCCTGCACAAATTATGGGTTTAACTTTTAAATTAAAACTTCAAGACGAATGTAGCCGTAAGATTTAACTAATAAAGGCAACCCAAGGGTAGCTGTTTAGGCGCAAGAAAAGCAACGTGAGACCGACAAGTGAACACTCGTTTTAATTCATCTTTGGTGTAAAGGAAATAGAATTGCGATGATTATCATGATGGGTAACGAAAACAAAGTCTGACGACTATGTAAATTCAGAGCCATTTCATTTCCGTGTCCAGTAGCACTAGCAAGCAACCAATTTAATAACTGTCAGTTTTCCAAATCCAAAACGTAACGTTTAAGACCGTTCTTGATACAATATGGAACTTAAAGGAATGTTTGGAGACCTATAACTTATAAAAAATCCAGGCCAATTATGTAAATTTCTTTATACGTTAATGTAAAGCTAGTGTTTTGACGGATGTTTAACCCACCATCAAGGCCATAATTCAATCAAGTTTGGAAGGGGTCAAATTGGTTCAAGATTTTTTATAGACTACCGTGTGATTCGGAGAAAATAAAAGGTGACTGATTTTACATCCAAAGTATGATATTAATCAGTATATACAGTATATACTTTAGACCACGGTAGCTTGTGGTAGGCTATTCCAGTAGGCTAAGTAAATACTGCGTCCGGTTTAGCCAACTCGCGTTTATGTATCCAGTTACCGGTAGAATAGGGAACCAGTGTTGGGTTAGGCGGTGCAGTGTATGGTTATTTTGTAATTTTTATCGCCCATAAGTCTGCTGAAAGTAGTTCAGGTTTTTTTACCGTCTTTAATAATTATGATTAAATTAAAACTGGTTGTTGTAACTTCCTTAGTTAAATCATTTAAGATTTAGTATTAATTCAAGATGAGGTTGAGATTACAGTATTCCAGACCACTCTAGAGACAATAAATAGCGAATGGCAGTTTTCCAAATGAATACACTGGAGATACGCATTATTTCATTTGTGAACCTTTCTAATTTAGGCATTGCTGTAGCAATTGTGAGTTTATTTCGTCAGCAGAAGAGGGTTTCACACAAACTATATATCATTGGGGACCATTTCCTGACAACGGACCCTCCCTTTTTTCATGTTTTGAGTGATTTTATAGTCAATTTGAATGGCTAGGTTTCATCATTTTTTTTTTCATTCACATCTCATCTCAAGAAATAAGTTTCTTTGTATCGATATCAGGCAAAATTAATGAAGCTAGTCATCCAAAATTTAAATCTAAGTATATATATACAGTATATATATATATATATATATATATATATATATATATATATATATATATATATATATATATATATATATATAAATATATATATATATATATATATATATATATATATATATATATATATATATATATATTTATATATATGTATATATATAATATATACACGTGTATATATATAATATATATATATATATATATATATATATATATATATACATACAGGTTCCAGTACTTGTACTATTCATTAAAACTCGTTCGTATCCCTATACAATCCTACCTAACCCATCCTAGGCTGCCGTACTTTGCCTAACCCATCTTGGTAAGTTAATGCGAGATATTTCATTTTCTATGTATAGGGTTTATTTTCTTCATTATTGTCAATAGCACTGCTACTCTGTGCTTGTGGAATACAGGAAGTTAGGTTAGACTATGTTGCTTTTAAATGACCATAAATGTCCCGTAACATCCTATGTTAGTTGGGATGTGTAATTTGTTCTTTTAGTCTCATGGACTAATTTAATCCTTATTAATATACATTAAATCATATAGAAAAAGTATGATTGATCAACGGAGTATCTCTCTCTCTCTCTCTCTCTCTCTCTCTCTCTCTCCATCCTCTCACTCCTCTCTCTCTCTCTCTCCTCTCCCTCTCTCTCTCTGCAACACCTCTATGCCTTCATCCATAGAGGAGTATTCGAGAATCAGTGTTGGCACAAGCAAATACTTCAATACTTATGCTAAGTGGCTGCAATGCCGAAAGGGAACTTGAACTCGAAGTCTAGTACTAGCAGGAATCACATTTTGCTTAGCGGCAAAAAACCAGACGCTTTTCAATGAATAGCCTAGTACCGACACACACACACACACACACACACACACACACACACATATATATATATATATATTATATATCTATATATATATATATATATATATATATATATATATATATATATATATATATGTGTGTGTGTGTGTGTGTGTGTGTGTGTGTGTGTGTGTGTGTGGTGTGTGTGTGTGTGTGTGTTTGCTATGATTCAGGTTCATATTAGTACATTTGGATAGAAATGTGGGCGTGTTTTTATACTATATACCATTGAAAGATCTACATTGGTCACGTACGTAGGCAAGCTACAATATGCAATTTGCCAGTGACTTTAAATGATCCTTCTCATTTATATTTGTTATTCATATGAAAATTTTGCTTATCACAATCGAATAGGTAAAGGGCAAATTATCTCTGCTTCGTAGTTTGTTTATATTACTTTTTGGTTAGGATTAAAGTTTAGTCTTATAAACAGTAGGCCTACTATTAGAACTTACACTGTGTTGTGTTTAAAAAATGGACGGTTAATTCATTCACACATAAAGTTTACTTCTCAAATCTCAAACTGGAACTAAAATATACCAAATATAACATTGTTTTCAGTTCATTACGAAACTGTATGTGACTGTCAATTTCGAAAAACTAATTATCATAGGAAAGTTTCTTAAATATCTTGGGGTGGGAAGTCTGTGTATGCCTAGACATGAGTTACTTCAATGGGCTGGCTGCTCGAAGGTAACTGTGAATATGAAAATTGTGCAACTTTACACATTGTT
>NC_090762.1:11055666-11075666 GCF_036898095.1 Palaemon carinicauda | reverse complement strand
GAGGTTTTCATGAATCTCCTAAAAGGAGTTTTTATTTATTGCCTTTATTTTATTTTGTTTTTTTTTTTCCTATTTTAGATGTTCGATTTCGTTTTTTCATAAATTCTGTGGCTTTTGTTTACAAAAGTTTTCATGAGTCTCCTAAAAGAAGTTTTTATTCATTGCCTTCATTTTATTGTGTTTTTTTTTTTCTCCTATTTTAGATGTTTGATTTCGTTTTTTCATAAATTCTGTGGCTTTTGTTTACATAAGTTATCATGAGTCTCCTAAAAAGGGTTTTTATTTATTCTCCTAAGATTAAAGATCGTTTTGCATAGATAGAAATGTGTAAATGCAACGCACATATTCTTTTCATATGTCTATGCACGAAAAAAATATTGTGTAGTCCTAATATATAACTATTATGAATAACCATTTAATGAATGTTTCTACAGTGTGTATTTCTTTTAATATATATACTCTATTAAACTTGACTGTCTTGGTGAATATACATTTAGATGCCGGAGGAAACAAAAATAATGTTTATCATAAGACTCATTACGCCTATTTGACTTATAACTTACATTTTCATTTGCCAGCTGAATTATAACACTAAATGTCTTTGGTATCCAGGCTTAAATTTTCGTTCACGATGTTAGTTTTTGTTTGCCTCTCGTTCCAGAGCTGTTAGATATCTAATAAAGAAAGAAAATATTCCTTTCACCGTTTATATTCTATTTATATTCATATATATATATATATATGTATATATATATGTATATATATATATATATATATATATATATATATATATATATATATATTACTGTATATATATATATATATATATATATATTACCGTATATATATATATATATATATATATATATATATATATATATATATATATATGTATGTGTATATATATATATATATATATATATATATATATATATATATATTGATATATATAGCTCTCTGAGCGGGGATACTTAAACGTAGTGAACGGGTTTGTGTATCGCCATGAACAGCAAAGCTGTGCTATAGTTAGGGCCACCCATATCAGGTTGGTTTGCTGTGAGGGATCAGACTAAAGACTCCCATCATCGCCAATCCACTGTGGCCAGCATGGTGATGAAAATGGCCAAACCCTAGATATGACCAAGGACATTTCTGAGGACTTTGTCGTGCAGTGGACTAGAAACGGCTAATTTTGTTGCTGTTGTTGTGTATACGGCATATACTGTATAATTATATATATATACATATATATATATATATATATATATATATATATATATATATATATATATATTTATATATCATATATATAGTATATATATATATATATATGTGTGTATATATAATATATATATATATATATATATATATATATATATATATATATATGTGTGTGTGTGTGTGTGTGTGTGTATCCATATAAACTTATTAATTTTTTAATATCAAGGAGCATTATCATGTCAAATATTCCAGAACTCTGAGACAGAATGTTCAAGAATGAAGTAGAAAATTTAAGTAAAAATACCTTTTATGGAATAAAAAAATTATAATTTGCATTGATACGTGGTAGACCTTTGCCATTCTCAAACTGTTTTTTTTTTATTTATACAAACATGAGTAAAAGATAGAAATACCGCTAACGCCTTTCCCTAAGAATCGCGAGTTTAGAACTGTATGATTCCATTTAAATAACATGTTAAATGAAATTAATAAATACGTTATACGTTCCCAGTAAAACTGTAAATGTTATTTCCCCCCTTTTAGATAGCAATATTACCCCCAAAGACAAACTCAATTTTTATCACCTAATAAATCACGGTGCTGATGGACACTAAATTCCCTGGAACCAGCCGAGCAGCTATAACGCGATTTTATCACTCTCTCTCTCTCTCTCTCTCTCTCTCTCTCTCTCTCTCTCTCTCTCTCTCTCTCTCTCTCTCTCTCTCTCTCTCGTAAATGAAAATATGTAACAACATTATTCGGTGACGTCAGTTGGACCTTCAGTATTTGCTCCCATTTATTTCTTTTATAAAAAATTTAATTTTGTCAGCAAGATGTGTTTAGAATATTAATAAAACAATTTGCTGGTAATTAGGATAGTGTTATGACGTGATTATAGTTACTCTTAATCAATTGTATAGTGAATAACGATTTGCTAGTAATTAGGATAATGGTATGACGTGATTACAGTTACGCTTAATCAATTGTATAGTGAATAACGATTTGCTAGTAATTAGGATAATGGTATGACGTGATTACAGTTACGCTTAATCAATTGTATAGTGAATAACGATTTGCTAGTAATTAGGATAATGTTATGACATGATTATAGTTACTCTTAATCAATTGTATAGTGAATAAAGACTTGCTAGTAATTAGGATAGTGGTATGACGTGATTATAGTTACTCTCAATCAATTGCATAGTGAATAAAGACTTGCTAGTAATTAGGATAGTGGTATGACATGATTACAGTTACTCTTAATCAATTGTATAGTGAATAACGATTTGCTAGTAATTAGGATAGTGGTATGACGTGATTATAGTTACTCTCAATCAATTGCATAGTGAATAAAGACTTGCTAGTAATTAGGATAGTGGTATGACGTGATTATAGTTACTCTCAATCAATTGTATAGTGAATAACGATTTGCTAGTAATTAGGATAGTGGTATGACATGATTACAGTTACTCTTAATCAATTGTATAGTGAATAACGATTTGCTAGTAATTAGGATAGTGGTATGACATGATTACAGTTACTCTTAATCAATTGTATAGTGAATAACGATTTGCTAGTAATTAGGATAGTGGTATGACATGATTACAGTTACTCTTAATCAATTTTATAGTGAATAACGATTTGCGAGTAATTAGGATAGTGGTGTGACATGATTATAGTTACTCTTAATCAGTTGTATAGTGAATAATGATTTGCTAGTAATTAATATGGTGTTATGACATGATTATAGTTACTCTTAATCAATTGTGTAGTGAATAACGATTTGCTAGTAATTAATATGGTGTTATGACATGATTATAGTTACTCTTAATTGCATAGTGAATAATGACTTGCTAGTTATTAGGATTATGGTATGACATGATTACAGTTACTCTTAATCAAGTGTATAGTGAATAACGATTTGCTAGTAATTAGTATAATGGTATGATATGATTATAGCTACTCATAAGCTTTGTATAGTGAAGTTTGTAACCAGCTTTTTTAGGATTTCATTATAACTTTACGGTAGAAATATGCCGTAATATAGAAGTTAAATTACTGAAGATTAGGTTTTTAAAAACTATTTTTAAAAATGTATATATATTTGTAAGTCTCTCTCTCTCTCTCTCTCTCTCTCTCTCTCTCGTAAATGAAAATATATAACAACATTATTCGATTTTGTCAATTACACCTACAGTGTTTGCTTCTATTTATTTCTTTTATAATAAATTTAATTTTATAAGCCCCCCCCTCTCTCTCTCTCTCTCTCTCTCTCTCTCTCTCTCTCTCTCTCTCTCTCTCTCTCTCTCTCTCTCTCTCTCTCTCTCCTAAACTTCGTTGGCAGCAGTAGCTTCAATTAAACGAACAATGGAGACCAATTTCTCTTCATAATGAGGGATAAAACTTCCAAGCAAGTTATTAAACACTACACCTTTATTGTCCTACGGCCAAGTTATGAGTGTGCTGTCGAGTGGGGGAATAGAAGAGGCGGAAAAATGGTAATGTTATATGTGACGCAGATGTTTATAGAAACATTTATGCCATGTAGCATTACTATCGGTTTTGTTTTGATATTAATAGCATTAATATTTGTTATCATTAGTTTTTAAAGAGTGGTCTAAACACATTTTCTGTGTTTAGACCTTTTGTTTTATTCCTAATATATTTGTATATAACTGTTAATTTTATTGTAATATTTTGTATATGGCTCTACAGCTGAAATAAAGAATTTGAATTTGAATTTGAATTTGAATATATTTACTTAGTTATATAGATACCGTGTAGAATTATATTATTGGATATTAATTTTTGAAAAGTCTAAATTAGGATGAAAAGAACAGATACGTTCCGTGACTGGTTCTTAGAATTATTATATTATGGAATATTGATGATTAAATTGTCAAAATTAGGATGAAAAGAACAGATACGTTTCAATACAGGTTCTTTGTGAGTTTAGTTATGTTTTTAACACTAATGATAATTGTTATATGTAATTAGTTATATAAATATTAGAAATATTATATGATTGGATATTGATAATTATATAGTCAAAATCGTAATGAAAATAATAATACGTTCCAAGACAGGTTCTTTGTGAGTTTAGTTATGTTATTAACACTAATGATAAGTGTTATATGTAATTAGTTATATAGATATTAGAAATATTATACTGGATATTGATAATTAAATAGTCAAAATTATGATGAAAATAATAGATTCGTTCCTTGACAGGGTCGTTGTGAAATTGAAAACACCATACTCTGCACCGAAAGTCTTCTGCAATCAAAAATATCCAGCGACTGTACAGATGAGTGCATTGGAAAAAGTCTCCATCAATAATTGAAAAAGGAAGGTAAGAATTTTTTAGTTTCATTTTGTGAACTTTTAAATCAAAAGTCAATAGGAGATATTTTCCAATTTCCTTTCTTATGAGTGTGTAACTGGAGAAAGTAATTGTTAGCCAACGAAGTAGAGGCGAGATGACGTAGTTATCCCGGCCTGTCTGTAGGATGGAACGGTGGTGTTTTTTTTTTTTTCCATGAAATTTTGTAATGACTATCAAGGTTTATAATGATAGAGGAGACATTGCAGAAGGGTTATGGTAGCCAATTTAAAACGCCCCTGCCTTGCATTCTACTAGACTGGGGTTCGAGACACGCTCAAGCTCGATAGTTTCTTGTATAGCCCAGCGGCATAGTAAGAAATATGAAACCAATTGTTCAAATTGTTCTAAAAGCACCAAAATTGGCACACATGTGGATTAATACATTCTGAACAATTTTGGATATGGAGGCATTCAAGATTCTCCCCGTAGCACATTTGGCGGCCATTTTTCAAAATGGCCGCTATTTACCGTTAGCGTCATTGAATATGTACCATAATTTGTCTTTTTGTGGATGCTAAAGGTGATAAGTGTGCTAGAGGTGATAAGTATTGTACAATTACACATACTTCTGTGCTTACCAAATAATTTGGCTACCATTTCACAAGAAAATTAATTTTACTTTGCAGCGGCAGCGTTGGTGGCAGTGACGGCGGCTGCAGTAATAGTATAGTGTTGATAGTCATGGTGCTTGTAGTAGTAACTTGTGGTAACATGGTGGTGTTTTGTGTCTTTGCAGGTGAGGCAGCAGCAGCACCACCTGACATCAGAGACGCGTTGTTCCAGACTGCAGCCATGGCAAAGAAGTTCCAACTGGTCAATACTTTTGAGCAACGTACTCCCACAACACCTCCTGAGACAAACTGGAAGCTGTGTCTTGTATGTCAAGAGGAGACAACAGAGTCACTTGTCTGCCCAGTACTGTCTAAACGCCGAGACCCTGGGAGTGGATACACGACAATGGCTGCAAACTTGGTCAAATTTGATGAACTCGGAGAACTGCCAAGAACTGTTCAGTTACAGAGACTAGATGAAGGACAAGGTGTTGAGGCGACAATGGTTGCCCACCAGGCCAAGTGGCATAAAACATGTATGCTCAAATACAATAACACAATGCTACGAAGAGCAGAGAAGAGACGCATCGCAAGCAGCTCAGCATTTGATAGTACTGACAATGTCCAGGCCAAGCGCGCCAGAACACACTCTTCAGAAGCCACTACCAGCGGCACCTCCTGCTTTTTCTGTGGAAAGTCTGGCACAGAGACCCTACATGAAGTAACAACCTTCCAGGTGGACACACGCGTACGGAAGTGTGCAGCGCAAGTTGGGGACAATGAACTCATAGCCAGGCTCAGCATGGGTGATATGGTGGCTCTGGAGGCCAAGTACCATTCCAAGTGTTTGTTGGCTCTTTACTATCGTGCAAAGACCACTGTAGAAGCCGAGCAGAAAACTGACCATGAAGGTGTAATGTCAAGAATCGTACTGGCTGAACTGGTCCTGTATATCGAGGAAACCCACCTAGAAGAGGGCACCACCCCAGTCTTCAGACTCGCAGAACTTGTAAAGCTATACACAACAAGAATGGAACAGCTCGGGGTTGTTTTGTGCCAGAAAGTTAATAGCACAAGGCTGAAAGAGCGCCTGTTAGCCCAGATACCAGGCCTGAGATCCCACAGCAAAGGCCGAGATGTTTTACTAGCGTTTGATGAAGACATTGGTGAAGCGCTAGGCAAAGCCTGCGAGCAAGACTGTGACACTGAGGCAGTTCACCTTGCGCGTGCTGACGGAGGGAGACTGTACCTAGGGAGCAAGAGTGACTTGCTGGTGTGCCTTGAAGGCCATGCTGAGCCTCAGTTTGAAGCTCCTACTGTCACTGCTGTTGTCCTCGATGGAGCAGTAATCGTACAGATGTTGAAGCCGGGTACTGCCAACACGTTCGAGGAATATGCACAGCAAGTGTTCATCCCATACGTTGTACAACGTTTCCAACATGTATCACGTCTTGACCTTGTGTGGGACAGCTACAGAGCAGATTCCCTGAAGGCATCAACCAGAGAACAGCGTGGAAAGGGAGTACGTCGGCGTGTTGTCGACTCAGCAGTCATACCAGGAAATTGGCTAAGTTTCCTGCGAGTTGATAGCAACAAAGTGGAGCTCTTCAGCTACCTCTCCACCATGCTTGCAGAGTCCTTTCAAGAAGAAGGCAAGGAACTGGTCGTCACTGATGGGGAGCAGGTGATCTGTGTTCCACAGCAAGAGGATGTCAACTCACTCGCACCATGCAACCAAGAAGAGGCAGACACCCGCATGATGCTACATGTAGCACATGCTGCACAACATGGTCACCACCAGATACAGGTTCGAACAGTAGACAGTGACGTCGTGGTCCTAGCAGTGATGGTAGTCCAGAAACTACCAGCTGGAGACGAACTCTGGGTAGCCTTTGGGACAGGCAAGAACTACCGCTACATTGCAGCCCATGAAATAGCTTCCTCCCTTGGTCCAGAGAAGGCATGTGCTCTTCCAATGTTTCATGCCATCACAGGGTGTGATACTGTGTCAGCCTTCGTCGGACATGGGAAGAAATCTGCCTGGGCAACATGGAACACGCTGCCAGAACTCACTGATGCCCTGCTGAGTCTGGCAAATGCACCCACAAGCATCCAAGAGGATACAATGCATGTCATCGAGAGGTTTGTCATACTCCTGTATGACCGCACAAGCAAATGCAAGGACGTCAACAAGGCGAGAAAGCAGCTCTTTGCAAAGACGAACTCTGTTCAGAACATCCCGCCAACCTACGCTGCTCTGGAGCAGCATGTGAAGAGATCTGCCCTTCAGGGTGGTCATGTCTGGGGCCAGGCATTGGTACCAACGCCCGTGCTCCCTCCACCAACAGACTGGGGCTGGCATCGGAGTGATGATGGGCTCTACACACCACTCTGGACCACACTCCCTGAGGCATCCAAGGCCTGCTATGAGCTGGTGTCTTGCGGATGCAAGAAAGGCTGCAAAAACCGCTGCAAGTGCAAGAACGCTTCACTGCAATGCACTGGTCTATGTTTCTGTGAAGGCGAATGCCAGTAGATTGGGACAGAAAACTTGCTAACCAACATTATGATCTGTAGACATTCATAATTCTGGTGACCAGATTTGAAAAGTTCGGAATCATAATTAACATAGTGTGGCAAAATCTACGTTATTGTATTACATGTATGTACTGCAGGATTACACAAGTACTGTGCCTAGAGACTGGGCTTTTGGTCGACTATATAACTACAATCTGACCATACTGTAAACTTCCCGTACTCTGTGTATTATTTTGACTAGCAATTTTGCCAGCAATTTGAAATAAAAAAGCAACTTGAGCAATTAAAGTGTGTTCCTGAAATCAGGTACTGGTTATTAGAGGTATTATGTCATTGAGTATTGAAATCTTCATCAAATGTCCACTTTTTCCACAAAATGGCGGCCAGTTTGGGGGCCATTTTTGAGAAGATTCATCTAAATATCTGTTAAACATTTATTGATGTTAATTCTGATGTAAAAAAAGGGAATTTTGGCCCATCTAGCACCAAACTAACGACACATAATGAAGTCTATGTAATGACGCTAATGTTAAATGGCGGCCATTTTGAACAATGGCCGCCATATCTTCCTAAGGGCTAATCTTGAATGCCTCCATATCCAAAAATGTTTAGAATATATTAATCTACATGTGTGCCAATTTTGGTGCTTTTAGACCAATTTGAACAATTGGTCTGCTATGCCGCTGTACTAGTAATGTTTGCAACCTCGCCCTTGTGAGCAAAAGATGGATTTTTTTTAGAGTCTATAGGTTTACTTACTGAGGCATCAGTAGCCATTGCCTGGTCCTCCCTGGTGGATGGAGGTAAGGGCTTGGCTGCTGATCATACGTATATATATGGTCAGTCTCTAGGGCATTGTCCTGTTAACCAGGGCGATGTTACTGTCCTTTGCTTTTGACATTCATGAGTGGCCTTTAAACCTTTAAACTGGTAGGGAAGAGCAATATGGTTTAAGCCAAGGAAAAATGTGTAAAGATTGCTCGAGAAGGTTGCCAATGAAAGGGAAATTCTGCAGAAAGCCCAGAGTTATGGTTCCAGGAGTGTTGAGGATAAATTAGATTTTCCTTGATGAAATTAGTTTTATCTGTATTTGTATGTAATAAAAGTGACAGTGACTCTGACAAAGGTATCTTATGTGTCCTTGTGTAATCATTATTCTTACAGGTGGTAATATTTAGAGAAGGTATAGAAAAGATAGATTTCAGTGCATATATCGAAATAAGGAAAAGAACACACTGGGGCTGAAGTTTTCAGTGCAAATATCGAAATAAGGAAAAGAACACACTGGGGCTGAAGTTTACAGAGGATATTGTTAACTGGTGATAGTGAAGAAAAGCGGCAGAATCTGTAAAAGGGTTTTGATAATGTTTGTAAGCTGATAAGGTATAAATAGAATGTTGGCCAAAACTTCTTTCCCTAATCATGCACTGAAGTCGTTTTTTTTTTTCCTCTTCTACACTCTTTCATCGTCAGCCGCATTTACACCCGAATTCCTTAACACGCACACATATGTGTATATATATA
Organism: Palaemon carinicauda; assembly: GCF_036898095.1. Lineage (NCBI taxonomy): Eukaryota > Metazoa > Arthropoda > Malacostraca > Decapoda > Palaemonidae > Palaemon > Palaemon carinicauda. The sequence continues at coordinate 11,066,447 of NC_090762.1, read as the reverse complement.
TATATATATATATATATATATATATGTATATATATATATATATATATATATATATATATATATATATATATATATATATATATATATATATATATATATATATATATATACTGTATATATATATATATATATATATATATATATATATATATATATATATATATATATATATATATGTGTGTGTGTGTGTGTATATATATACACATCTATCTGTCATTTACTGTAGCTTCTCTTGGCATTGCCTACACACACACACGTATATATATATATATATATATATATATATATATATATATATATATATATATATATGTGTGTGTGTGTATGTGTGTGTGTGTGTGTGTCTTATTTATAATTGTAATCGAACAGTTTAACATGTTTTTTTTTTGTCAAAAGGCCCATAAGAGAAACACCGGAAATATAAATAAATCACTATATTTCGGCCAATAAACATGCTTATAGGCCGAAATATAGTGATTTATTTATATTTCCTGTGTTTCTTTTATGGGCCTTTTTGAAAAAAACATATATATATATATATATATATATATATATATATATATATATATATATATATATATATATATATATACGTGTGTGCGTGTGGGTGTATGTGTTTGTGTATCGTCATGATCAGCAAAGTTGTACTTGTCAGGGACACTCGTAACAGGTTGGTTTGCTGTGAGCAATCAAACGAAAATCTTCCACCATCACCTATACGCAGTGGCCAGCGTGGTGATGAAAACTGGCCAAACCCCAAACATAAATAAGGACATATCTGAGGCCTTTGTCCTGCCGGGGACTAGAATCAGCTGCATTTGTTGTTGTTTGATGTTGTTGTGTATATATATATATATATATATATATATATATATATATATATATATATATATATATATATATATTATAATACGGTATATATCATATATATATATATATATATATATATATATATATATATATATTTTATATATATATATATATATATATATATATATATATATATATATATATATATATATATATATATATATATATATATATATATATATATATATACATATATCATCATCAAACTTAATACACTTTATTATTGCTGCCATAACTGTCCTTATGAGGGTGGCCCTACATCCAATCAAATGTTTTTGAAATGTTGGTAAAGCGCAATTCATATAAATTTTTCCCGTATTATGGCTTTAAACGGTAAAGGTTAATTAGAGTTTCCTTTATATATTTGTCCACACTATAAATGATACAGAATGCAATGATAGGGATAAGTACAAGAATCAGAGTTTCCCTTTTAGTATTTTCATCGCATTTTAGTATGAAGAACAGCTATTCCTTTGTGTGAAAAATAATTGTATAAACATGTGTTACAAAAGGATTAGTTTTAGTCAATTCAGCAGAAAGGATGAACGAAATGATTTGAAGGAACATAGTGTTAAGAAAGGATTTTCTTTTAAGAAACAAGTTTAAGTGCACTCGTTTTGTTTAGATTAGTGGATCTTCTTAAACTTGCAAGTCTTTAAAAATATTAAAAAATATTTTTTTTTACTCCTGGTGATATCTATGGCAGTGCAGTTCGATGAAACGCATTATTAGTGTATCAGAATCATGTAATATCAGTTTAGATAAAGGGACGGAAAAACTAGACATCATAGTCATTAGATTAATTTTTTATTGACGTTTCATTTCATCGAGGTGCTGTAATTCACTTTAAGATTGTTTGCAAATAGACCGTAATAAACACTTATCTTAAAGACAAGACTAGAATTTAGCTCAGCGCGGTATACATTTTTCTGTTTCATTGGCCGAATAAAAGAAATGTTCGGTCAATAGCTTGGCAATCCGTGTGCACGCAACTGTTCTAATTGCCCACGCGCTCAGAAATGATTTATCAAATGTAGATCAAGATTTCCCCTCCTCTCAATAGCTTCGTCACCTAATTATCACAAGAGTATTCCTCTCATTAATGAGATCACGGGACTCTGATCTTCGCCACATGGATTCAGTAGGTAATACTTCAAGCTTCACTGAGGAGTTCCATTCAATATATTTAATCATGTGACTTCTTTGGTCGTGATCTTACGTTAGAATCGATTATATGCGTATTCATACGCATCTTACGCCTTTGGGACTGCATGTGCGTATGTATCTGCTTTGCATCAGTGTTAATTTTCATACGTAAATCAATGTTTTTCTTCACTAGTAAATGCTACACTAAATGCAGTAGATTTATTTCTGTGTACCGATATGCGTCGATAAGGGACTTGAGTAGTTTTTTCTCATTTTCATTTTATTTGTTGATGAAATTGATACCTATTCTAAATAACTTCATAAGAGAGAAAACATGTAATCACGAGAGAGAGAGAGAGAGAGAGAGAGAGAGAGAGAGAGAGAGAGAGAGAGAGAGAGAGAGAGAGAGAGAGAGAATTATATTCCATAAAGTTAGATGATTGTAATCGTAAATGATGATGATGTCATTGGTTAAGTTTCCATATGGGAAAACGGTGAATTGTCATCAAAATTATGTTCAATTCCTTTTCCTTGACAGAAGAACTAAAAATGAAAGCTTTCCCTTGCGATTCTTAAAGACTTTAGAGAGGCACTTTCCGAGTAGAATCACCCCCACCGCTGCGTTTATGTGAAGATTTTCCCCCCTAAGGGTGTCGTAACCAGCGTATTGTGCTTTGGTATACAGAAAACTCTGAGGAAATTCACAATAGAGCAGCTTGCATTCTTAATGGACTCTTATATGGTGTTTGTTAGTATTGCATTCAACTCTCAGTTGCCGCAAATTTAAAGGAAAAATATAAAATCTTATATTATCATTATTATTATTGCCAAGCTACAACCCCAGTTGGAAAATCAGGGTGTTATAAGCCCGGGGGCCCCAACAGGGAAAATAGCCCAGTGAGGAAAGGAAACAAGGAAAAATTAAATATTTAAGAAGAACAACAACATTAAAATAAATATCTCCTATATAAACTATAAAAACTTTAACAAAACAAGAGGAAGAGAAATTAGATAGAATAGTGTGCCCGAGCAAGAGAACTCTAACCTAAGACAGTGGAAGACCATGGTACAGATGCTATAGCACTGCCCAAGACTAGAGAACAATAGTTTGATTTTGGAGTGTCCTTCTCCTAGAAGAGCTGCTTACCATGGCTAAAGAGTCTCTTCTACCCTTATCAAGAAGATAAGAATTGTTTGGTAATCTCAGTGTTGTAAGGTGAATGAGGACAGAATGGAATCTATAAAGAATAGGCCAGACTATTTGTTGTGTGTGTAAGCAAAGGGAAAGAACCGTAACCAGAGAGAAGGATCCAATGTAGTACTGTCTGGCCAGTCAAAGGACCCCACAACTCTCTAGAAGGAGTATCTCAACTGGCGGCTGGTGCCCTGGCCAACAGAGATCCTCAATCTAGTCTTTGCCAGAGAACTTTGAGCTCCTGGAACTTAAGCCCTCTTGATTTTCCAAACCAAAGAGACCTATGTGATCATGCTATTGAGAGTTCATAAGTTATTCATATTGACCTGGTAGCTTGAAAATGGCATAGCTGTGAGCACTATTAGTTTTATTGTTAGACGAAGAGTCATGTTCTGATTGCGTGGAATAATTGATTTACATATTTATATATAGTTATTCATAAAATCACCATCTTCCCTTAAATTACAAAGAGGTTTAGTATCCTGATAAGAAACATCTGTTTTAACAACAGTCTGGTAAGAAAAGATAGAATTTTTGTGCCTTCGAATATTTGTCTTTCATATCAGGTCATATTCATATCCTATTCATATCCTATAAATCCTTACTATGCTTCCATAGACTTCCATATATATTCTTCGAGAGATTGCATGGAAAAATACTTGTCCATACTTTGAATCTGCTGACTTGGGTAGTAAAAAGAGACTCGAATCTCAGATAAGGCAGATGGAGAACCACTAGTGCTTTTTTTTTGGGGGGGGACACACGGGAATTATAGTCCATTTCTTTTAGCGATGCATATTTGCACCGACTCGCAGCGGTGCCCTTTTAGCTCGGAAAAGTTTCGTGATCGCTGATTGGTTGGAATTGTCTCGTCCAACCAATCAGCGATCCGGAAACTTTTCCGAGCTAAAAGGGCACCGCTGCGAGTCGGTGCAAATATGCATCGCTAAAAGAAATGGACTATAGATATGTTTTCGTAAATACGCTGACTCGTTCATGTGAGATTTGATGGTACGAGTGAAAACGATGTCATGGTTTATCATTGTTGAGTTTTCCTTAGGTCTTGGTTTCCTCTCTCGACACAGCCTCGGGAAACTTTGAACAAAGGTTCTCTTGCTTGAGGGTAGGCTACACTCGGGCTCGCTATTTTATCTGATTTCTCTTCATCATATTTTGTTAAAGTTTTTATAGTTTATATAGGAAATATTTATTTATGTTGTTACTGTTCTTAAATTATTTCATTTTTCATTGTTTCCTTTCCTCACTGGGCTATTTTCCCTGTTGGGGCCCCTGGGCTTATAGCATCCTGCTTTTCCAACCAGGGTTGTAGCTTAGCAAGTAATACTACTACTACTACTAATAATAATAATAATAATAATAATGATAATAATGGTTACTTGGGAGGAATTTCATTTATTAATTTGGTAGGAGGTTAGTTTTAGTAATTGTGTGGAGTGGGGAAATATTTTCGTCAGGAAATTTACAGATCTCTTGAAAAAGATTTTCAGAACTTAACTGTCTGATTTTGGTGTAGCAATTGACGTGTTCGTTTCTGAATCAGTGTTGGTAATGAAAGATTAATATTTATAATTAAAGATTGCTGTGTCATCTGAAAAATGAATGTCAGTTTGTTGTTGAACACTAACAATCGACTTAATGTATTATAATGAAATGATCCAAACAAGTTCTCTTAAAGCTATGAGCTTCTATACAAAGAAAGTGAATAATTTATCTTTAGGTTCATTTTTAAAGCTTTCATTTAGAAAAATTAATTACCGTTAGTCTTCACAATTTAGATTTACAATCGATAAGAAGAAAATCAGACTAAATGTGCTCCATACTGGTAAAAAAAAAAAAAAAAAAAAAAAAAAAAAAAAAAAAAAAAAAGAAAAACTTGAGAAAGGAGAGTTCCGACCAAGATCTGCTCCATCTCTGAAATTATATGAAGCTTTTCCCCAACAAATTATTATTGCAGCGGTGTATTGTGACTGTATTAAAGGACTTGAAGAAATCCACATAGAATGGCTTCCATTCTTAATGGACGTCCATATGACGATTAATATTCTTATGTTTATGGCACAATAACTTAAAAAATTACAGTATTTTGCGAACAGCATTATTTAAGAGCTTTTTTTTTTTTTTTTTCTTTTTTTTTTTTTTTTTTCTCGACCGAAATAGTACTCTCAAGATCTAAAAGCCTATCGACTGAATGTTGTCTTGGTAAGTCATGTTTGCGTAATTTTAATGGAGTGAGTTTAAACTATTAGTTCTCTGTGGAAAATTTTGAAGGTGACGATGAGAAAAATCTAATTGTTCCTAAATGACGGTAACGATTATTCATTTATCAAGAAATGCGTTAAGAAATACAGCCGTTTGATTATTCTAAGGTAATAATTCAGTAATAATTGCATTTAACGTAAAAATATCAGATGTTTGTGTCAGCCATCAATGTAAGTCACAATCCATGTTCACTTATACTCTTTTAAGAACTTACTCAAAACTTTTTTTTTTTTTTTTTTCTTTTTTTTTACAGGAGGATTTAGTTATGAACATACGTCTCATCATTGTAATCCTTCCTTAGTTCACAGTTTATCCCTTCATATGACGAAGTTAAAAAAAGTGATAGGGAATCTTTGCCGTTTCCTTATTTACGTTGTATATATATGTATATATATATATATATATATATATGTATGTATGTGTATATATATATGTATGTATGTGTGTATATATATATATATGGATATATATATATATATATATATATATGTATATATATGGATATATATGTATATATATATATATATATATATATATATATATATATATATATATATATATTATATTTTATATCGTCAAAAATGATTTACCTTTGCGAGAAACATCAGGTTGTACCAATGGGAAATTTAGAAAATTGGACTGTAAGTCTGCTGAATCATGGTAGTAAACCGAGACTAGAAGATAGTTTCGTGAACCTCAAGTAGGTTGGGAAGACATACGAAGTTAAAATAGTTTTTTTTTTTTTCGGGGGGGGGGGGGATCATATGGTTCGCCATTTCGTGCGATGATCGTAAATACGTTGGATCGTTTATGAAAATACGTTTCTGGTACGAAGTCAGAAAACGTTTAAGCTTATCACTGCCGAGATTCCACTTTCCAAAAGCATAAGGAGACCTTAAACATGTGGCACTCGAAAACAGTTTTATTTTATGAGCTTCTATCTAGTAAGAGGTTGTTTGCTTTTAACTTAGCTGCCAATTGATTTGAAGAGCCAGGGAGCTCAAATCTTAGCCCTTGTGTTTGTCATATTTTGAAGCTTATAATGTGGTTTGGTCTATGTATTTATCGCCCCTGTATTTTGGTCAAGATATCTCTAAAATAATAGCGTATGTGATAGCGTCATCAGAAATTTGTAATTTTCTCAATATGATTTCAAAATCGAACATCTCTTTTATTTTCCCTATCATACGATTTTTTCCCAGTCTGGTGTTATAATAAATGATGAGAATATGCGTTTCTGAATAATCAAATGATTCTTATGATTTTATATTTCAGTAATAATAAGGCATCTCTCTCTCTCTCTCTCTCTCTCTCTCTCTCTCTCTCTCTCTCTCTCTCTCTCTCTCTCTCTCTCTCTCTCCTTTTTCTGTAACCAACTTCAATTAAACAGACAGTGGAGACCAAGTTCTCGTCATTTTTGGGGTAAAAGGTCTTGGACAAGTTTGTGAAACTCCGTCTTTATTGACCTGCAGCCTACAGCCAAATTATAAGTTGGCGTTGAATCTTTGATTAGTTAATTGGTTTTTGTCCCCTAGAGGTTGAGCCGACAGTGGATCCGAGCTTCACACTGTGGGCGTCACTTCAAGATCTTTACAACTTCCTTTTCCTGATCAGTCTTCTGCCATACATCTTCCCACTTCCTTTCTTCCATATTGCTTTCCAGCTTCTCGACTTTTACTTCATATTGCGGGATTCCTCCCAGTTGTACATGGACTCTGAATGGCCTCCCAGGTCTCTGTGTAGGGTCTTATAGCCCAAAATCGTGAATCTAATCTTATCACATTGGTCTCTGTAGAGTAGCGTCAAACAACAATGGTCATTGCATTGTGAGGGAGAGTTGGAGATAAGTCATCTGAAATGTTTTTGGATATATATTTGTCTTTAAAATTATAAGTCCAATATATATATATATATATATATATATATATATATATATATATATATATATATATATATATATATATAGGGGAGAGAGAGAGAGAGAGAGAGAGAGAGAGAGAGAGAGAGAGAGAGAGAGAGAGAGAGAGAGAGTGTATGCACCGAAATGCACACATATTTGGCATGATACTTTGCGCTTTACACTTAATATGCAGTAGCCTATATCTAACTAAAGTCTAAATGTCAAAGACTTTTTTTACAAACTGAGTTCCAGTTAGATTTCAGGATAAGGTGAAAACTACATTTATGTTTTACAATTTCATATTTGGTACCGACACGTATTTCATACCACTTTTTACGCGATTCTGTCAAGACTATACAATGATCGAACGATAGAATTACGCTTCAATATAAAATGAAAAATATTTTGAATGGTAACAAATATTGATAAGGCGTCACTGAATTTCATAACCGATCCCACAAGTTTTCCCTCCTCTTCGATAATGCTCACTGTTACAATAGTTTTAGTTTATTCATTTTTGTTTACATTTAATTGGCGTTAACTTGTATTGGTTTTAAGTTTGGTTTATCAAATGCTAATAAAAAATCTAAGAATACTATTGTTGTTTTTTAATTGTTGAAAATATAGTGTTCAAATACTGAGGTAAATGGAGAGGATTTTCGGGTTACAATGCAGGATGGGGAAATTGGACTCTCTCTCTCTCTCTCTCTCTCTCTCTCTCTCTCTCTCTCTCTCTCTCTCTCTCTCTCTCTCTAGGCTTCGGCGGGCGTATGGAGCCCCACATAGACCTAGGTCAGCAGGATGTACTTGTCTGCAATGGACAGCGTGAGAACAGAAACACATAAATGAGTTACTTAACTAATTTAAAAAATCAGACAAAGAAAAGATATTTAGAAGTAATAAACCACTTAACATATTGCATGCACATTAGCATGAGTAGACCCTTAATAGCCACAAGCTGAGTACATAAATAAATGAATGCAATCATGAACAAAATAATATTTTCTTAAAGGTTAAAGGTGTCTGGTTTCAGTTCCAGTTCCATCAGAATAGATGCTCACCAGAACGTCAGCCGGGCAAGCCCAACCCCCCACTGTGGTGCCCTACCACAGCAGTAGCCTCCCCAGCAAACAGCTTAAACTCATGACCCTGGGCGGGGATCGATCTCTTGCCACGCGAATGCGAGGCAAACACGTTACCACTGTACTAGCCAGGAGACTTGAAACAGTAAAAGCATCTTTATATATATAAAAAAAGAACCTATGCTGATGCATGCTTTTGTGCCTGCAAACAAACAAGCACCCAAACTGGTGCCCATAATATTACGTGATATGTATTGTATGAAAAGCGACGTCAAGCATTTCACGAAGTTTTATTTGCTTTTGAATTGAATGACGTCAATTATTTTAATGGAATTAAAATAATCAAACTAGATCCAGGGTATGATTTCATTTCAAAAATCGGAAAGTAATTACTGTCGTTTCTGTCGTATAAACCTTAACCATTAGGCCGGGAGCACACAGGCGACTCTGTGGCGCCACAAAGCCACAGCATCGTGTGGCGGGGATGTGGTCTCCCATAGGTTTCCATTGTTTGCAAAGCCACGCCACGCCTGTGGCGGGGATGAGCGACAGAGAGCCGCAGTCGCTTGCCACAGTCGCTAGTTTGCGCGGCAAAACTTGAAAACAATGGAAACCTATGGGAGACCACATCCCCGCCACACGATGCTGTGGCTTTGTGGCGTCACAGAGTCGCTAGTATGCTCCCGGCCTTATTCTTTTGTGACAGCACAGCATTCAATGTGTACATGTAAATGCCCAACAGATGATTTATTTGACAAGATCACAGGACTTTGATCTTGGATTCAGGAGGTGATGTTTCACGCTCTACTGAGCGATGCTAATGAAACTGCTATAACCTTGCACTTTGGAACAACAATAATAAGAATAGGGAAGTGGGGAATATGGGGAGAGGAAGAGTACCCCTGAATACAATCCAGTTTATAGCTCAAAGGCAGGTACTCGGGATGGGAAAGATGAAGGAAATAGGGAGAAAGAGAAGTACAGGAGAAAAATTAAAGAGAGGGGCAGACCCTCTTGCGATATTAGGGAATTGGTATTATTATAGTTTGTTATTGCACTTTGGAGGTTGCTATTTTTGTATCTTATTGCTAACAGTTCCTGACGATACCCGATGTAGCGCTTTTTATATGTTCTCTTGCGTTTGTATTTGCACGTCTTGTGTAAGCATTCATCTCTGTAGATGCACTCATTTACGTATTATTATTATTATTATTATTATTATTATTATTATTATTCTATTATTATTATTATTATTATTATTATTTGCTAAACGACAACCCTAGTTGGAAAAGCAGGATGCTATAAGCCCAGGGGCTCCAACAGGGAAAATAGCTCAGTGAGGAAAGGAAACGAAGAAAAATAAAATATTTTAAGAAGAGCAACACCATTAAAATGAATATCTCCTATATAAACTATAAAAACTTTAACAAAACAAGCGGAAGAGAATTAAGATAGAATAGTGTGTCCGAGTGCACCCTCAAGCAAGAGAACTCTAACCCAAGACAGTGGAAGACCATGGTACAGAGGTTATAGCGCTATCCAAGATTAGAGAACAATGTGTGTGTTTACCATATGCATATCTCATATGAATATAACAGAATGTTTGCGTGTTCTTTTTTCCAAACATTTACTTATGCAGAAAATGGTTTGTTGATGCATATTAACTTCCATTGAAGACATATTTTCAGCTAAATCTTTCCATGCAAAAGCGAATTTCCACTGAGAGAGAGAGAGAGAGAGAGAGAGAGAGAGAGAGAGAGAGAGAGAGAGAGAGATTTTAGACATTGTTAACTTTGAATCTGGTTGTTACAGAATAAAAGGTTTGGAAAGCGAAAGATTTCTCTCTCGTAATATATCTCGCCGCAACCTTGAGATTTCGTATGAATCAAGATATCATTTATTTTAGAAAAAAAAAATAGTATAACTCTTATGACGAGAAAGCCAAATTGAATGCATTCAACTGCGGTTTCTAAAGAACTCATGATAATAGGCCAGAGTTTTTTTTTTTTTTCAGGGAATTTTTCTCAAGAGGCCGTTATTGTGGCGTCGTATTGTGCTCCTTGAAGAAATCCACAATAGAAAGGCTTGCATTCTCAATGCATATTCTTATAATTGTTATCGGGAGTTTCCGTATTCAGTTTACAGCGACATAAAATTTAGAAGGAAATCTTGTCCTTAAGATAAAAGGTTTAGCTATGGTGAGGAGCTCTTCTAGGAGGACACTCCAAAAGCAAACCATTGTCCTCTAGTCTTGGGTAGTGCCATAGCCCTGTACTATGGTCTCCCACTGTCCTGGGTTAGAGTTCTC
>NC_090762.1:11003166-11048166 GCF_036898095.1 Palaemon carinicauda | reverse complement strand
ACCAATAAATAATCATAAGCATGATAGTAAACAGAAAACTTGTTTATCTGAAAGAAAAACATTAGCGCCACTTTTAACATACCGAGGTATCAAAATCATAAAAGTCTGTATTACTAATCAGTTATATTAGCGTTGGAAACGCTCGGCACACATGTCTGCACTTATGCTAGGTTCACTTTTGAATGTGGAACAGTCAATGTGGGCAACCCAGTGCCCTAACACTTAGTTTGTAGAACAGTTCGTAACTACACACTCACCCCGGAATTAATCGTCCCAATTAAATCCACTGTTCCTCGCAGAGTTAAACAGCAGGGTTAACGACACTACCCACTGCTATCACAGACCTCTTCAGTTGCTCCACATGCTTCGCATAGTGACGAAAGAACACTCTGGAAGACTTCCAGCCAGTGTATGAACGAAGATGTTCGAAATCCATACAATTAAAGAAATTTAAGGATGAGGCAACTTTCCTCGGATCGTGACCTGCGGGTGTACTGTCTGGATCCGCTCTGTGAATAAAATAGGTGATTTTCGGCCTAAGTTGTTTCAGTGATAAATTTGAGCCTGATGTTTCTTCCCTGAATAGTTGACCACCCCTGAAGTCTGAAGTTCTACGAAGAGGGCAGATTCTCCAGGGACCCCACCTGTTGGTGGGTAACTCGTTCTTGGCGAGAAACGTAGGATCCGGAAATAGGTTCAGTTCTCCCCCATCCAAGAACTGAACACGACCCTCCTCTCTCGAGAGGGCTACAATTTCACTAACCCTGGACCCCGACGCGAGTGCAAACAGGAAAATAACTTTTTGGGTCAAATCCTTTAAAGCACACTCCTCATTGTTCAACAGCGAAGCGAAATGAAGAACTTTATCTAAAGACCATGAAATGGGCTTTGGAGGTGCTGATGGTCTGAGCCTAGCACAGGCTTTCGGAATTTTATTAAAAATATCGTTAGAGAGGTCGACCTGGAAGGCATATAAAATGGGTCTTGTCAAAGCAGATTTACACGTTGATATTGTGTTGGCTGCTAACCCTTGACCATGGAGGTGGATGAAGAAAGATAAGTAGAAGTCCGTCGAGATCTTTTGCGGATTCTTCGCCTTGACAAAGGCCACCCATTTCCTCCATGATGACTCATATTGCCTTCTAGTAGATTTGCACTTATATTCCTCTAGGAAGTCTACTGTATACTGTCTTTCGAAATCCCGAAACGTTTTCTCACCGCTAGGGAGAGAAAAACATGAGCTGCAGGTTCCGGGTTTTCTGTGATGAAGCGCAGACAGTCGACTTCTGAACTCGCTGGGTCAGAACTGGATCTGGTAACGGTAGACACTTCAGCAGTAGTTCCAATGCCAGAGGGAATCACACGCTGTTCGGCCACTTGTGAGCCACTATTGCCGCTACTCCCTTGAAAGATCTCAGTTTGTTGAGGACCCTCAATAGAAGGTTGTGAGGAGGGAACAGGTAAATCCTGGACCATCTGTTCCAGTCGAGGGACATCGCGTCCACTGCTTCCGCCAAGGGATCCTCGTACGGGGACACGTAAAGGGGTAACTTCTTGTTGTCTTTCGTCGCAAAGAGGTCTATCTGCAGTTCTGGGACTTGACTCAAGATGAAGGAGAATGATTCTGCGTCTAGGGACCATTCCGAATCTACCGGTGTGAACCTGGATAGAGCGTCCGCTGTCACATTACGGACTCCTTGAAGGTGAACTGCCGACAGGTACCACTTCTTTTTTTCCGCCAGTCGAAAGATGGCCAACATCACCTGGTTGAGTGGTGGTGACCTCGATCCTTGTCGATTCAAGCATCTCACAATCACCTCGCTGTCCAGCACCAACCTTATGTGGATCGAGCGACGAGGGGAGACTTTCTTTAAGGTAAGGAGTACTGCCATAGCTTCCAGAAAGTTTATGTGAAATGTCTTGAATAGATTGGACCAAGTTCCTTGGGCCTTCTTCCGATGAGAATGACCTCCCCATCCCTCCTTCGAGGCGTCTGTGTGAATAGTCAACGAGGGGGGAGGTGGCTGAAGAAGTACCGACTTCTTTAGTTGCCTGACTTGGGACCAAGGCCTGAGAAGCGTACGTAGACGAAGCGGAACTGGTCTTATCAGATCTCTTCGCGCGTTTGATGCATAACTTCTCCAAACTCCGGTTGCATCCTTTAGCTGTGCTCTTAGCACCGGGTCTGTTACTGAAGCAAACTGGAGAGAACCCAGCACTCTCTCCTGTTCGCGACTTGATATCCTTTCGGAATCCAGAAGTCTCTTAACAGAACCAGCTATCTCCTTCCTCCTCTTCGCCGGGATGGAGAGTTGGTGTGACACTAGGTCCCAGTGGATTCCCAACCACTGGAACTTTTGAGATGGAGAAAGTCGAGACTTTTTTCTGTTGATCTTGAAGCCTAGATACTCTAGGAACTGGATCACCTGTAGGGAAGCTTGCAAACATTCTGTCTTGGATGCTGCCCACACCAGCCAGTCGTCCAGGTAGGCTACCACCTGGATTCCCATTAGGCGTAATTGTTTGAGAGCTACGCTCGCAAGCTTCGTGAAGATCCTTGGGGCTATGTTTAGCCCGAATGGCATGGCTCTGAAGGCGTAGAGTCTTCGATGTAGCTTGAACCCTAGGTAGGGGGAGAGTTGACGATTGATTGGAACGTGCCAATAGGCGTCTGACAAATCTATGGAGACTGTAAATGCCCTCTTGGGCAGTAAGGTCCTTATGTGTTGCAGTGTTAGCATCTTGAACTTGCAGTTCACTATGAACTTGTTGAGTGGCGACAAGTCCGAATGACTGAATTGGAATTGGAATTTGATGGACTTTACCCTTCGGATTACTCTTTTCTCCAACAGTTCTTGAATGTACTCCTCCAGAACGGGGGTGGAGTGTTGGAAAAATCGAGGGCACGGGGGTGTAGTGCTGTACCAGCTCCAACCCAGTCCATTCTTGAGTAGGCTGTGGGCCCAGGGATCGAAGGTCCACCGATCCCGAAAATTCTGAAGTCTCCCTCCTACCGGTATCATCTCACTTTGACTGCTGTTGCCCTGAGACCTTGCCTCCTTGACCGCGACCACCCCTGAATCCACTCCCCCTTGAGGGGCGTCTAGACGAACCTCTGGCTGCTCCTCTAGGCTTCGCTCGAAAGGTAGTTGACTGCCCTTCGAACGCTGGGTTAAATGCCGGAGACTGCGTTGACACGGCTTGGGGTACCCACTGGTACGTGTTCGGGGTTTGTGCCACCATCTGGGGCACTGTAGGCATAGGAAGTTGCTGTTGCTGCTGCTGTCTGAATGGCTTGGCTGGCCGAGAGGGTAGCCTAGTCTTCTTAGTCTTCCTCTTTGGTTGGGGACCCTCATCCGGGGAAGACTTTCTCTTGAGAGATAGGCCCCACTTCTGGAGAAGGTTTCTATTCTCCGTGGCGGCCTTATCTACAACCTCCTTGACCGCTTCACTAGGGAAGAGGTCTTTGCCCCAAATGTTGGAGGAGATTAGCTTCCTTGGCTCGTGCCTCACCGCAGCCGAGGCAAACACGAACTCCCTACAAGCCCTCCTAGCTTTGATGAAGCTATAAAGGTCCTTCGTCACTGTGACTAGGTGTGTCTTAGCCACTACCATGAACATTTCATGGACCTTGGGGTCACTTGCCATTGTCTCTAGAGTCGTTTTATGAGACATTGAGGCAGCAAGTCTTTCTTTTGTCTCAAGCTCCCTTCGCAAAAGAAAGTCAAACAGCTTGGGGAGGTTCTCACCGAACTGACGTCCGGCAATATCATCCTCCAACTTCCCGACTGAGAAGGTAAGATGGACGTCCTTCCAGTCCTTGTGGTCCATGGGTAGGGCCAAAGACAGAGGTTTACACTCCTCCAAGGAGGGGCATGGCTTACCTGCCTCGACTGCTTTCAGCACAGCCGTAAACCCTTTCTGCATAAAGGGAAAGGCTCTAAAAGGAGAGGACACAAAGGAAGGGTGTTTCTTACTCAAAGCAGGTACCTTTGAGTTTGTGAAGCCCCTCTCTTTCATCGAGCTTGACAGTAAAGCTTGAGCCTTAGCGTGGTCCAAAACTATGACCTCCTTCGGTTCCATTTCTTCCTTTGAGGCTGGTTCCTTCCTTAGATGGACATAACAGTCCGGATACGACTCCTTGCTGGGCCAGAATTCCACCTCCTCAAGGGGGACTGAGCCCAACTTCTCTGAAATGACGATTTTTCCCGTCATCATAGGCATGTGCTCGGCATACTTCCAAGGGTTGGCATCTGAGCACAAGGGAAGGTCTTTCACGCTGAGCTTCTTCTGGGGCCCACGTGATGCTGCAAGTCTCCGCATCTCCAGCTTCATTGCAGCAGCCTTCTCATTATTTTCCCTCTGCATCTGTTGGATCATTCCAACGATGGAGGAAAGGGTCTTTCCCAGCTCATCTGGGAGAGAGGACGATGTTGAGGGAATAGGTTCAGGGGCCTGAACCGGAGTAGCCGACACCTCGTCGACCTCTTCCTCTTCATTGTCTGGAGCCTGCTCTTCATCCTGGTTTTCTGCCAGAAGGTCATCTTCCAAACGCTCGGACACCTCCGACATCCTATCGTCCAATTGGATGTCCTGCAGGGCGTCCGCGACTTCAGCATCCACGGGATCTGAACCACTGGTATCTCCACTTGAGGCTGGGGAATCACTGCCTCAGCTGACGCCTTGGGGAAAAGGTAAGCCCTCATCTTCTCACTTGGAAGATAGGGCCCAGAAGTGTTCTTCTGAAAGCCCCTTACCTAGGTACGAAGCTTCTCCCTTGCTGCGTCCCTTGACTCCGCCATCTTAGGGGAATCAAAAGCCTCAGTAATCAGGTTTGTGCACACGGTACATACCTGCGGGTCCCAATACCGGAGATCACCTTTGGAGACTGCGCATGCTGCGTGCCTCCTACACAAATCATGTCCGCAGAAGTTCTTGCTGCGGACGTTGCAGAAAACGCTTCCACACTTCGGATGGTCCTCCTGTAAAGAGAAGAAAATTCCACTAGTATCAAGTGAACTACGTATCACTGGATATACATAGCTTAGCATAACTAAACTAGAAAGAAAAGACACACACTTGTATTTCCCGCACAGTCAATTGCTGCAACCTTCCATATAATAAAATCGTATGGTTAATCTATTCTAGAGCAACCAATAAATAATTTCCAGAGGAAACAGGTGTAGCTCACACCCAAAAAAGTGATTTTAAAATGCTGGATAGTAGACAAGAAAGAACTTACTTTCTTTATCTGTAAGGTTACACCAAAGGGCTGTACAAGACAACACAAAAGTGTTAGAAAAACTTAGTGTTGTAACAAATACTATACTATAGTTTTCTCCCTACAGTATATACTATACTGAAAAATACTGGCTACAGTATAGAAGGTAATGTGCCGGCCGGCACACACCTTAACTAGTTCCAAAGTATACTACTTATAAACTATAAGGTGGAAGAACGCTGGTTCAAATGCGTGTGACTGCCGGCCGGCAACTACACAAGATAGCACCCGGATGCCGGCCGCCAAACGTAGCGGCCGGCAGAACCTCGGTGTGTTTCTATTGCCGGCCCTCAGCTAAACAACAACCGCACCCGGCTGCCGGCCACTAATCGTAGCGGCCGGCAGACAATGGTGTGATATATAGCCGGCCGGCAAAGGTATACAACCAATGCCGGCCGGCAGCAAAAGAACCAGAGAACTCCGACTGCCCGGCTGCCGGCCACTCATGCCAGCAGCCGGGCTAGGGTACAACACTAGAAGAAAAACCGAATGGATGCCGGGATAAGAGACTGTACTGCCTCATAACCCGGCAACCCGAAAGAGTGCACATAAGGAAGGGGAGAATATAACTTCAGGCTTCCTGACCAATGCCATCTGGCTCTTCAGACAAACATGGATGAGAGACCAAGGGAGGCCCGGGCAGCACTCAAAGCAGAAGACCCTTGCCGGCCGGCATGCACTGCCGGCCGGCAAGGGACTGAGTCAACCCCACATCCTAACCTATGCTAGGTACAGATGTAGAATGACGGACATGAATGCAATGGCTAGGGTATCACTAAGGAAAGAGGGGGAAAGGGAGAAGAGGGTCCTGCCAACCTTGCTCTAGTAATGAATCACCCGCAGCCAAGAAAACTCATCTTAGCCTAGGGGAGATCCGAGGAGGGAGGCCAGCAATACTTGCCAACTCCCTCGGAACCAAAGCAAGGAAGGCGTTGCTATTCACAGAAAAGAGGATCTCATCCTCCACACCGAGAACAACAACACTGGACTAGTCTGCTAGATCACAAAAAGAAGGAATCATCTCGTACAGAAACCTTCGAAAGTGAACTAAGGAGGCTAAGCCTCCTATGTCTGCTGTCAGCCTAGCAGACTCAGACTAAGAACTCTGATGTCCTGCCCCCTTCCTGAAGCCAGACTTACTGGAAACAGGAAAGAATAGAAACACCCTAATATAGTTGTATCTAAAGTCAATTCAGATAAACCATTAGAGTTAAGCCCAAGGCTTAAACAGAGGGAAAGGGATTGCACACCTTCTCCGAAGAGAAGAGAGCAACCGGGGAGTGTGAAAAAGTATACTATGGCCCCATAGACAACTAGCCTAGGCAAGAGAATCGATTACCTAAATCACCGAAACTCACTCGTATACTATCTTGGAAGAAAATCAACATAATCTTAAATGTATAAAACTGCCTAAAGCTTCAGTAAAATTTTAAAACACTCGGAAATCTGAATATCATGCAGGAAAGTACTAGGGCCAAACGACTAGGCTACAAGGTCTAGCGTGGGCCAGAATCGGCAAATCCTTCGCCAAAACGGAAATACTAAAAGCATCATATAAAGAAATCCTATGTAACGCTGAATAGCTAAAATTATTAAAGCGAAACAACCGGGAACGTCGCTCTGGCTAACTAAATAACTCATACATAGTGAGCGACAGCGTCCAGGACGCCTCCGGTAGGCAACAGCTCTTGTAACAACGATATCACTATCGAATCACTTTTAAAATTACCAAGAGCATACATTTATACATAAAAAAAATAATACTCAACTTATCAGAAGCAGAAGAAGTTGGAGAAAGCATTATAACGTTGAAATAATCCAAGAATTGCGAGATAACACAGGGAAAAACACCGAGTTGTTGAGCTACGCAAAAAGGAATACAGATGGCGCCGTGAGCGGCGCAATGCACGCTTACGAAACGGGAGAGGAGAGATACCTTGCGAGCGGCTCTCTTTTCTTTCTCATTTTCGTTTTCTTGCCAATTGACCCCTTCGAAGTGTTAACTCTGTTCGGGGTGCAGATTGCTATGTGGCGTGTCAAGAATATGTCCTCTAATATTTCGCGATATCCCTGGTTCTTTTATTAGGGATATTCGCTCCAGGAGTTAGAATTCTGGGTACCTTAAGGTAAATTCTCTGGGAATATCGCCGTAGTTATATATACCCAAGGAAGCTACCCTTTAGGAACTTCCATCAGGACGACATGGCTTGAGCCCAAAAAGAATAATAGAATGTGTTTAATAACAGAAATGAAAAGCAAAGGAAGAATGGAAGTTAAAATATAGATATTTTACCGAATGTGGACTTGTCAGTTTTTTTATTCTAGTTATTCAAACTAAATTGCTTGTAATTTATTATGCAAGAAAGCATCATATATTACTAAAGGGAAATAATAAGCTGAAAATAATTAGATAAAAAATGAAAGGAAGGAAAATAAATTGAAGGGGTAATAGATTAAAATTTAATGTAAAGAAATGGTAGAGGGAAATAATATTAAAGGGAAAATTAATCATAACTGAATTATATACAGTATAACATTAACCTTAATAATTGAAGTGAATAATTAAATTTTAAGAATTCAGGATTGTGAAGAGAATAGAATGGAATTTAGAAGTAGTTTATATTGTGTTACAGATAATTTAGGAGTTTATTAAGGAAAGGATGTAAAATTACAAGTTTGTACATTAGCCTACTTTATTATATAATTATTATAATAAAACCTACATTACAAATAATGGACTACCTGAAAACAATGTGATGCATTATTTGTGGCGTTAGGCAACTGCACGTGAACAGTGGTTTGTTGGTTAGGAGAGATAGAGTTCATTGACCCAAGGGCAGCAATAATACACAGATTTTTACTCATCGCGAATGTCTGTTACCTAAACCCCGCAAAGACCAACTACCAACTGTACATCAATTGTGAGGGATATTCGATTCTCGCTTGCCGGCAAGGTCTTCTAGTTCAAAGTCCTGTGCTTTGGACTGTCAAGGCTGGACAATCTAACAAGCAAGCAAGCAATTGTGAAACGCCCTCCTCCCCGAGTTGTTCAGTTGAGAGTTCACTCTCGTCTCAGCTTGGGCACATGCCAGAGGCATCCTGCTACTGATGTACCTCAATGATTGGCTCATCCTATGGTCCTCCCAGAGGCAACGCCTACATCGCGACAGACATTTCTTTTTATCCAGGATCTAGGGATCGTGGTAAATCTGGAGAAGTTCAGCCTTATACCTAGAGATGAGAGTACATACACACAACAGTAAGAAGTCTATCTTATAGACGATAAAGTAACCTGGCTCAAACGCGTGGTATGCTCTTTCTAAATCTCCAACAGCTCCCAGCAATTTCTGGGTCATTTGGCATCACAGGAGAAACAGGTTCTTCACAGGTCGTCTACATCTAAGATCTCTTCCTTGGCATCTTTCCAACAGGAAATAAGATTTGATCTGGATTGGACAAAAGTTTTTCAAAGGGTCTCCATTGGATTGCCCTAATCCAGAACTTCTACTCTTCAAGGATCCATTGAAGTAAGCATAGGGTGAGCACCTAAGAGATGCCATTACAGACATCTGGTCAAATGTAGTGAGGCACTTTTATATCAGTATTCTAGAAATGAAGGCAGCCCTAATAGCACTACATAAAGTCATTCCAATAGAGTTTGATAGGTCACTTTGGGTGAGTGACAACAACATTACTGTATTAACCTACATAAACAAATAAGGAGGTACTGTACTGCTTCTCCCTGGACCTCTGCAACTTAGTGATGCAGACTAACAAATGGACACAGAGCAATGTAGTGCAGCTGTCGACCAGGTTCACTTCTGGCAAAAGGAATTTGATAGCTGACAAACTAAGTCGACAATGTCAAATCATTGGGTCAGAGTGATACCTTCATCCTCAAGCAGGGAACCTCTTGACTTTGTGAGGTTCCCCAACAGTAGACATGTTCACGAAGAACTAAACACCAAGCTCCCAGTGTACTGCTCGCCGACGCCGGATCAGGCAGCAGCATTAGAGGTCACCTTCCAACACATTGGGGAAGGCCTCAATATTTATGCTTCTCTGCCTGTTCACAATGGAAATATAAATAAATGTGAATGACATCATAGGATAACATTGGTAGCCCCTAAGTGGCCGCATGCAGAATGGTACCTAGACATTCTGATGCTGTCAACGGAGGTTCCAAAACAGCTACCCAATCAACATCTTCACTGCCAACCACTTCTTCAGAGACATTACAGCTGCCTGGCATACCTGTCTCTTCACAGATGAAGTTCATCCAGCATCTCAAGAGGATGAGGTTTTCTGCAAAGCACTGCAAGGGAGATGTCTGGATACCTCAAATGATCATATATGGTCCATTGCAGTCTGTCAAGTCTGTGATTGGTGCTGTGGAATGGGCACTTCTTGGAGCCAATATCCAACTAATAGTGGACTTAATAGATTTCCTACACAGAAACTCCTTTTCGTTTCGATGGTAAAAGGCTACCACTCAGCCTTGAGCTAGGTCTTCAAACAGAAAGAAATAAAACTTTTTCTCTTAATAGGAATTCTCAATTTTAATAAAGATCTTTTAACAATTCAGTCCACCAAGAGTACTCGGGCATTCCTTTTGGAATGTATAGCTGTCGTTACATCCCAAGAGGTGGGTTGTAAAAAAAGGCCACTTATGAACCACTAAATGAAACTTTAGATAGAAACCTGTTCCTCAGAACCATTCTTCTTTTTGCTTTAGCTTCGACAAAATGGGTAAGCACGTTAC
The DNA here is from genome assembly GCF_036898095.1 of Palaemon carinicauda. Taxonomy (NCBI): domain Eukaryota; kingdom Metazoa; phylum Arthropoda; class Malacostraca; order Decapoda; family Palaemonidae; genus Palaemon; species Palaemon carinicauda. The sequence goes on along the minus strand of NC_090762.1, from coordinate 11,038,123 downwards.
ATGGACTGTTGTATCTCGTCAGCCACTTGTTTTCCTTTATCTCGGAATTCGTAGAAAAAATGCAAAACTCTACTGTAAACAACCCAAGACTACCTTCATTTTCAATTTCCTCCCTTAGGGAAGATCTGGATGAGTAACTTTTCTGCCCTGCGAGAGCACTAAAAGATGCTCCCTAAAAAGAACTCTGCCATTTACACCAAGGCTTGTAGAGCCTTCTTATCAGTGCAAGGTAACTTAAAAAGAAAATGTTCAGAAACACCAACTCTCCTGGCTTTGGGAAACCATAAATAGATAGCTAAATCAGACAACGAATGACCTAGAACAACTGACGCAGTCAGAGGAGTTAGTGCAATTTTAGACTTTCGTAACAACCTGTCAGTGGACCATTTCCAGAAAGCAGAAGTTTGGAAATATCAGACGACCTTCACAGCCCACAATCTATGAGAATGCACCCACAAGTTACTTGACACTCTCTCCCTATGTAAGCTACACCACTTGGTGAGCAGCTAGCACAGATCCTAACTCCCTCATAGGACAGCAACATCTTGTCTAAGATAACAGTTATAAAGTCAGTCTTGGATGAGTAAGAATGTCTAACATATTTACACTTATCCTTCTCTTTCTTTGGGGTAGAGCGGTTGGACCTTGTATGTAGCTAGAATGGACATGCCGAGTAACTATTCTAATAACTTTAAGATATAAGGGCTTACTCCCCTCCTGACAGGAGCGATGATGGATAGTAACGTGAACCCATCATTTTACTTAGCCTTACACTAAACACAATATCCTGTTAGGATATACTTCTTCCGAGGCAACCAGTATATAACATTAACCAAGCCCTGTACCCTGAAATTCAAGTGATAGGAAATGGATTGAAGTCAGCGCCCTTGCTCCTCATAAGTACCAGGTGTTTAGACAACCAACCAATTTTGTTAAAACAACTTTCTCCCTCTTGAAGATATGTCTTCTATTAAAGGGCGAAGGGTTGTATCTGCGTAAAAACAAATAACAAAATTTTAATAAAAACAATTTGTATTTGTTCTGGTAAAAAACAAAAAACTTCATCCTTTGCATAGAAGATAACATTGAAGCTAGGTTATGGCAGTAAAAATTTAGTCAGTGCTTACTGGTTGGGAGTGAGAAACCCCCCCGCTTGCTCACTGAGTAGTCACTTTGATAACAGCTGGTGGAGAGACTGAGGAAATTGCCTTTTGTGTCGACCACACACGAAGATATTCCACAGCGTAGTGGAATCACTTCAGCATCACATGTTGTGCTGATCCCTCCGGGGTCTTCAACCTCCGTCTATCAAGCCAGGTGGACCATCTTCCGTCGTTAATGTCAGGGAAAGTTTTTTTCTCCTCAGAGCCTCTATTCCACTTATAGCCAATTTTTTTTTACTTTACGACGAAGAAAAAATTATACTCAGTATCAGCAATGAAAGGAGTTGATGTTTCTTTCTCGGAGTTTTCCATGCTTATACAGTTTTGAGCAGATCTGTCCTCCATTAGAGGTGAGACCATCACCTTAGAACATGATCAAGTGCTGCGTTCCCTGAACTGTTATGGTTGGCCTCAAATAGGAACCTCACTTCTAAGAAAATTTCCTTATTCAACTTAGGTGGGCTCCACAAGGCACTAGAAGAGTTGGAAGAACCCAGGCCTACATGGCTGAGGACTATGAAGTGTTAAGTAGGAGATGATAAATGGAGAAGTAATGATTTAAAAGCTCAAGATAGACACGACTGACAAAATCTAACCCAGGCCCTTTGCGTCAAAAGGCGTAGGAGAAGATGAGGATGATGACAACCTAGGCCAAATATGTTAGCCAGCTGCAAGATCTCTCCAATACGTTTACCATTCCAAGGGATGGCAGAAGGTATCATTCTCCTTCATCCCTGATTTTGAAGCCAAAATTCAGAATCTATCAGTTCCTGATTCCAAGATTTTATTGTTTCAGATCGCGACCCTTACGAGAGGTAACCATCGATCCAGATCAGTTGCATTTTTGACCTGCGAGGCGGCTGCATCGCCACTTTAAATGTACACATGGAATTCGATTACACCTGCAATACCATTTTGCCACCCTCGCCTTCCTTTCCAGGAAGAACTCGAGATAGAGCACAATGTCAGGAGGATGAGGAGGGTTAGTACAACCCTGGCATTTACGAAGAATCTGTGTGTGACACATGTACAGGCAGGGGTTTGAAAACATCAAACAATGTTTACTATCGATTACCTGTGGAAATTGACCCTCATTCCTCTATAGTCCGTCAAATTTTCTAAGGCCATAATGGTGGGGCCAAGTAGAAAATTCAAGGTTGTCAGATCTAAGGATAAAAGCCTGTACATGCTTCCCGCAGAGATAATCCTTTTTGAAAAGATTTGCTGTTGACTTTGAGAGTTGCAGGAAAAGGTACCTTGAGAGTTGCGGGAAAAGAGTTTCTTCTTAAGTACACTGATTACTTATAACTTTATTTATATTCCCAATTCTATTTACTCCTTCCTATATAATGTATGTATTATTTTCATATATTCTTTTATAAGTTTTTGTATTAATAGATTAAATATTGAAGCATAAGATACTGGCATTACCTGTAGCATCTTTTAATATAATTATCTTTTGAAGGAAAACAGAATAATACAAATTTTATACAATTTGTATTTTTCCTAGCTATGCAAACCTGAATCATTTATATAGGGTTACTACTTAACGTGTTTTCTATGACCAGCCAGTGAAAACTTGGTTGATTGTGTCATGCTTTGTGATGGATAAATGCAGTGCATGCACAAGGAGCAAGCAGGAGGCTGCTCACAGCGTCTCCTCATAACACTCGCTTGGTCAAAGACTTGCGGGGCAGTTGAAGTGGTACCTTTGGTATAACTTAGGTTTGTATAGCTAGGAAAAATACATTTTCAATATTAAACTTACCCGATAATCATGTAGCTGTCAACTCCGTTGCCCGACAGAATTCTATGGAGGGATACGCCAGCTATCACAATACTAGAAGGGGGTGTACTTACCAGCGCCACCTGTGGCCAGGTACTCAAGTACTTCTTGTTGACACCTCCTCAATTATTCCTCTGTCGTGCTTCTGACAAGACGTTCTGGGATACGCTTATGTTCTTGGAGTATTTTCACGACTTTGGTGAAGTATTTCTCTTTGATTTCGGCTGTCGCTTTACTGGAAACTTCTATTTTAGCTTAGTTAGCTTTTGGAATTAATTTGATTATTTTGGTGACGAAGAGAGTATGAACTCTCGTTCACCTTTCAATGGCCGACCCTTCCCTTAGACGGAAGTGTTGGTGTCTAAGAGAGTATAGACTCTCTTTCTTAATTTTGCTTAACAAAAGTTATAGATTTATTTTATATCTCTCCGCCTCTTATAGGCCTCTTCGATTAACTTCCTTTTATTATAAACTTATTAAAATTAATTTTTATATTTGTTTATATTCGACCTTCCTAATAGTAGGCGGTCTTTTCTTGGTACCGAAGTTAATTATCGTGAGTCCGTCATTTCGGTTTTACCTGTTAACATATTATGCTATTTTAAGGTCTTTGAAAGAATTTCTTTGATAGTCTCGTACTTTTTCAAAGTTGAACTAACGTTTTGTTTGTCTCGGCAGTTGTTGACGTTCAGAACGTTTCAACTTGCACTCTATCGTTACGATAGAGAAAGAATGTTCACGGTTTCACATTGCAGTAAGAGTAACCGTGTCTAGCGTTTTGTTCATTCTTTCTTAACTTAATGGTTTTGATCCTAATAAGGAACTTTTGGGAAATATTTCAGTTTTTTCCTTTAACAATAATATGTTTTAACGATATATATGATTGGGCTCTTCTCTCAGGTTCTAAGTCAAGAGAGAGAGAGAGAGAGAGAGAGATAGAGACGGAGGGAGAAAGAGGATAAACGTTTCCCTCAAGCCTGCCAGGCGTACGAGTAACGTCGTTATCGTTTTGCTCTTATCCCTAGTCTCTTTAGGGGAAGAAACTAAACGTTTCTAGAGTGATCTAGTGTTTAGTCTCTTTCCAGCCACTGAATTATCTTTCATTAGATTTTTCTGTTACATTGTAATTCTGTTTTCGCAATTACTAACTTTTGAGAAGGATAGAATTGCGTGTTTCAGGTACAAACCACTTAAAGTTTCGAGTTCAGTGAAATAAGTGCAAACAGAAATCAAAGTGATAAGTGATTGATGTCAGTGTTATGCGTGAGGGTACTTTTGTGCGCGCCAGTCGTCCTCCCAGTCCGGGACCTCTTGCAAGCTCCCAAGCCCAGGGGAGAAGCAATGTCGAAGGGCAAAAGGGTTCGGCAGGCCTTGATCGGCGCACAGAAGTATCCTCGGTGGTTGTGGGCGTGTCTTACCGAGACCGTCACTCCCACCCGCAGACGATTGAGCCCTTATTTTGCTCGTCTGCAGAAGAGATTTAGAGGAGAAAATAAGGCAGAGTAACGCTGGTCTCAGGTCTCTAGACCTCTTAAACGTAAAGTCCAGACCTATGCCAGACGTACGAAGTAAAGTTCAACAACCCGGATGCAGTCATTGGGTTAGCTCTGACTCTCCTCAGTCATCTTTTTGTCGGGCTGAGAGTGCGCCTACACTCCCCCCCGCCTATGCTCGCTCCGCCTGATCGCAGTACCACCTGCCAGGCGTACGATGTTGTGGACTCTACTACAGTCCATGCAGCACAGCTTTCGGACCTGATGCGTGAGTGTCGTGCTGAGTGTTGCACCTCCTCCTCCTCCTGCACCGGTGGTGCACCAACCGCCTGCACCCGTTCAGCCTGTGCTGCACCCGCCTGCACCGGTGGTGCACCAACCGGCTGCACCCGTTCAGCCTGTGCTGCACCCGCCTGCACTCGCTGCACCCAGTCGCAGCACCATCTGCCAGGCGTACGATGTTGTGGACTCTACTACAGTCCATGCAAGCACAGCTTTCGGACCTGTTGCGTGAGTATCGGGCTGAGAGTGTTGCACCTCCACCTGCACCCTTTCAGCCTGTGCTCAACCCGCCTGCACTCGCTGCACCCAGTCGCAGCACCATCTGCCAGGCGTACGATGTTGTGGACTCTACTACAGTCCATGCAAGCACAGCTTTCGGACCTGTTGCGTGAATGTCGGGCTGAGAGTGTTGCACCTCCACCTGCACCCGTTCAGCCTGTGCTCAACCCGCCTGCACTCGCTGCACCCAGTCGCAGCACCTTCTGCCAGGCGTACGATGTTGAACCTCTTTCTGTGTTCGCTGTTCCCAGTGTTGTTCAGCCTCAGCCTTCTTTAAGGCAACCTTCGGTTTGGGATCAGGAGGATTACTCCACTCTTCCTCCTCCTCCCCTGGCTGCTCCACCGGTGGTGCAACTCTCGGTGGAAGTACAACCTCTTCCACCTGTGAGTCAGTCTCCTCAGCTGCTGCACCGAGCTCAACCCGTGCACCCTGTTCCTGCACCTCAGACACCTCTGCTTGCGGGAACTTTACCTTGTTCTGCGCAACCTCGGTCTCTTCACGCTCCACTCATTCCACAGGAACAGGAACTTTCTGCACCTTCCACTGTTGTTGTTCCAGCTCGTTCTGACTCTGCTGTTCAGCATATCTTACCTCCTTTTTCAAACCATGGCAAAAATATGAATCATGAGTTATGAATGTAAGGTAAACATTATGTTGATTTTTAAACCCCATGCAAGCATGCATAAAGCACTCTAGCACTGGTCATGGAATTTCTAAGAATGTTAAACGCCATGCACACGCTCTGCTTTCCTTACAGCAGGCTCTGTTTACTACATGCTCAGCATTCAGCATGCTCTGCATTCAGCATGCTCTGCATACAACATGCTCTGCATACAGCATGCTCTGCATTCAGCATGCTCTGCATACAACATGCTCTACATACAGCATGCTCTGCATACAGCATACTCTGCATTCATCATGCTCTGCATACCTTACCGCATGCTTCTCAACATATCTTGGGTTGTTGCCAACTCACTAGACTGTCAAGCAGTTTCATAACGTTGCCTTCTAGTCTGCTGCTTTTTCACCAGTGAACCCTCACTCAGAGAACTTAGCTTTTCTAGGATAAGGTCCCTGTAGATGAGAAAGTTCTTTTCTCCCTCCTTCTGATATTCCCTTGAGGACTCTGTCATTTGGAGGGAGCCTTTAGCTGCATAACCTCTTATGGACTTTTATTTAAGCATTACATGCTTACAGGGAAGGTAATGGTTCCACTTCAGCCGCTAATCCCGTCTGTTACCACACCTGCTCCCATAGACCTTGAGCTGTGTTGCATGACATGCAGTCCAAGCTTAGTCCTTGTTAGAGGATTTTTTGTTTACGGAGTCAATGTGTCACGGGGAAGACGTTCAACAACCAACAGAAGGGACTTGTTGTGACGCAGTGCGGCAACCTCAGCAACCCGTTAAGGAGTTGTCTGTACGACCCAGATAGTCTAGACAGATTCGGGTTGTCACTGTACTTCCTCGCTTGCCCATGATTGACAGTTTACAGACTGTGCAGCAGTATCATGATCTTGTGTCCGGCTCCGTCAGACGACTGGCTTTTAAGAGCTCCCACAAGTCGTCGCTGTCTGGAGATTTTCAAATGGACTATGGATCTGACCAAGGAACTGGGCCTCCTGGTCAATTTTGAGGAGTCTCAGCTCGTTCCATCCCAGACCATTGTTTCCTTGGGTATGGATCTTCAGAGTCGAGCTTTTCGGACTTGTCCGTCGGCCCCAAGGATCTTCCAAGCCCTAGAATGCATCCAGAGCATGCTGAGAAGGAACCGATGCTTAGTCAGGCAGGGGATGAGTCTAACAGGGACACTTTCATCGCTGGCCCTGTTCATCGAGTTAGGGAGACTCCACCTCCGCCCCCTTCAGTATCATCTAGCTGCTCACTGGATAAAGGACTTGACGCTAGAGACGGGCTCAGTTCCTGTTTCCGAAGAGATGAGGTCTACTCTAACGTGGTGGAAGAACAGCATTCTTCTCAAGGAAGGTCTACCTTTGGCTGTTCAGACCCCCGACCACCGTCTCTTCTCGGACGCATCGGACACGGGCTGGGGTGCGACACTGGACGGACAGGAATGCTCGGGAACATGGAATCAGGAGCAAAGGACACTTCACATCTATTGCAAGGAGTTGTTGGCAGTTCATCTGGCCTTGATAAACTTCAAGTCCCTCCAGCTTAACAAGGTGGTGGAGGTGAACTCCGACTACACCACAGCCTTGGCTTACATCTCCAAGCAGAGAGGGACTCATTCGAGGAAGTTGTTCAAGTTCGCAAGGGACCTCCTCATTTGGTCAAGATCGAAAGCTCACGCTGGTAACGAGGCTCATTCAGGGCGATATGAATGTCATGGCAGATCGCCTCAGCCGTAAGGGTCAGGCCTTCCCCACAGAGTGGACCCTTCAAAAGAATGTTTGCAGCAGACTTTGGGCCCTGTGGGGTCAGCCAACCATAGTTCTATTCGCTACCTCGATGACCAAGAAGCTCCTCTTGTATTGTTCTCCGATTCCAGACCCAGCAGCAGTTCGCGTGGATGCCTTTCTGCTGGATTGGTCCCATCTCAACCTGTATGCATTCCCGCCGTTCAAGATTGTCAACAGGGTACTTCAGAAGTTCGCCTCTCACAAAGGGACACGGTTGACGTTGGTTGCTCCCCTCTGACCCGCGAGAGAAGGGTTCACCGAGGTACTGCAATGACTGGTCGACGTTCCCAGGACTCTTCCTCCTAGAGTGGACCTTCTGCGTCAACCTCACGTAAAGAAGGTACACCCAAACCTCCACGCTCTTCGTCTGACTGCCTTCAGACTATCGAAAGTCTCTCAAGAACTAGAGGCTTTTCGAAGGAGGCAGCCAGAACGATTGCCAGAGCAAGGACGACATCCACTCTCAGAGTCTATCAGTCTTAATGGGAAGTCTTCCGAAGCTGGTGCAAGGCCAATGCAGTTTTCCTCAACCAGTACCACTGTAACCCAGATTGCTGACTTCCTGTTACATCTAAGGAACGTAAAATCCCTATCAGCTCCTACGATCAAGGGTTACAGAAGTATGTTGGCAGCGGTTTTCCGCCACAGAGGCTTGGATCTTTCCTCCAACAAAGATCTACAGGACCTCCTTAGGTCTGTTGAGACCTCAAAGGAACGTCGGTTGTCCACTCCAGGCTGGAATCTAGACGTGGTCCTAAGGTTTCTAATGTCATCAGGATTTGAACCGTTCCAATCAGCCTCTTTTAAGGACCTCACATTAGAAACTCTTTTCCTCGTGTGCTTAGCAACAGGTAAAAGAGTAAGTGAGATCCACGCCTTCAGCAGGAACATAGGTTTCACATCTGAAACGGCTACATGTTCCTTGCGGCTCGGTTTTTTTTTGGCTAAAACGAGCTTCCTTCCCGTCCTTACCCTAAGTCGTTCGAGATCCCAAGCCTGTCCAACATGGTGGGGAACGAACTAGAGAGAGTACTTTGCCCTGTTAGAGCTCTTAAGTACTATCTAAGAAGGTCAAAACCATTACGAGGACAATCAGAAGCCTTATGGTGTGCTATCAAGAAGCCTTCTCTACCAATGTCTAAGAACTCAGTTTCTTACTACATCAGGCTTCTGATTAGAGAAGCAAATTCTCATCTGAAGGAAGAAGACCTTGCTTTGCTGAAGGTAAGGACACATGAAGTGAGAGCTGTGGCTACTTCAGTGGCCTTCAAACAAAACCGTTCTCTGCAGAGTGTTATGGATGCAACCTATTGGAGAAGCAAGTCAGTGTTCGCATCATTCTATCTCAAAGATGTCCAGTCTCTTTACGAGTACTGCTACACCCTGGGTCCATTCGTAGCAACGAATGCAGTAGTAGGCGAGGGCTCAGCCACTACATTCCCATAATTCCATAACTTTTTAACCTTTCTCTTGAATACTTTTTATGGGTTGTTCGGTCGGCTAAGAAGCCTTCCACATCCTTGTTGATTTGGCGGGTGGTCAATTCTTTCTTGAGAAGCGCCGAGGTTAAAGGTTGTGATGAGGTCCTTTAGTATGGGTTGCAGCCCTGTATACTTTAGCACCTTTGGGTTGATTCAGCCTCCAAGAGGAACGCTGCGCTCAGTAAGGAAGACGAACTTAAAAAAGAGACAGAGTAACGGTTCAATTCGACTTCCTTACCAGGTACTTATTATTTCATTGTTATTTGAGATAACTGTTATATGAAATATGGGATACTTAGCTATCCTTTAATCTTGTACACTGGTTTTCACCCACCCCCCTGGGTGTGAATCAGCTACATGATTATCGGGTAAGTTTAATATTGAAAAATGTTATTTTCATTAGTAAAATAAATTTTTGAATATACTTACCCGATAATCATGATTTAATTGACCCTCCCTTCCTCCCCATAGAGAACCAGTGGGACCGAGGAATAATTGAGGAGGTGTCAACAAGAAGTACTTGAGTACCTGGCCACAGGTGGCGCTGGTAAGTACACCCCCTTCTAGTATTGTGATAGCTGGCGTATCCCTCCATAGAATTCTGTCGGGCAACGGAGTTGACAGCTACATGATTATCGGGTAAGTATATTCAAAAATTTATTTTACTAATGAAAATAACATAATTACAGTGATGCCTCAGGATACGGTTTCGTATCATGATTTTTTCGTATCCTGAGTCGCGTTTTACATGTAAATAGCCTAATCCGTTCCAAGCCTTACAAAAAGTCACCTTTTCTTTCATAAACATGCTAAACTGTAGTAATAAACATGCAATGCAGCCATTTCCATCATTCAATAATTAACCCAACCGTTAAAAACAGCCTAATCCATTCCAGAAACCACCATGAGATTATTCAATAATGTAGTTATAGCCTAGTTATCCCCTCCAAGCCCTAAGAAAACGGTCCATTTTCTTTACTACTGTATAAAAGTTACGGTACTGTATGTAAAGCATTTGGATCAGTGAAGGTGTATTGTTACCTGTACACCTAAATTAAGGGTTGATACCCTGAAAAAAAAGGTACTGTACTCTCGGTGACGAGTTGGGATCTCGTAAGCTTTTCGTATCCTGAAAATTTGTTCGTATACTGGGGCATAAAAATCTTTGTATCGCTTTTCGTATCCTGAATTTTTCGTAAGCAGAAACTTTCGTATCCAGAGGTATTACTGTATATAAAATTTTTAAGTTTATTGCTACGTGGATATAAACTTCCGAGTCATTTATATAGAGAGTCTCCCTCAGGAGGGAGGAAGTCTGTGAAGTTAAGAGGTAAACCCTTCCTCTCTGGAAGATTTAATCACTTTAATTGATAGCAAGAGATCAGTGTGAATCATCGAGGGTAGTGTAGGCTGCTCAAAAAGAGGCAAGGCCAAACTTCTGTTTCTTGAGAGATAAAACCTCTGTTACAGTTACTAATAACAATAGTAAGTGATCCAAAAGACACCAAGTAACATCATAACTGGCTCGTAATGAGGCAAGGATGTTCATTCAGTTCCCAAAAAGTATATAATATATAGGGGGCCGATTTTTTTTAGTACATCAATAAATACTAAAAAAATTGAGGTGCACTTACTTGCTTTGGGGTGAAAAAAACCCAGGGTAGGCTTCAAGTCCAATGAAGATCATTTCCTATTCCACAATCTTCCTAGCCAAGGAAGTCGGAGTAACGAGGCCTTTGGCTGGAAACTGGCATGCATCTTGTGAGTGTCTATTATGTCATAGTAGTCCTGTCACCATGGTGCCCATTGAGAGGATGTCCACAGACTTGAATGTGCCCTTTTTTATGTAAATATCCAACGGTGCGTTTCTTTACCATCTATCAGTTGAGGTTTTATAGAACCCGGAAGTTGCAGCAAATCCACATGTATCATGTGATTGAGAGTGAGAGGGGATCTCTAGCAAAGCTTCCCCAAAGGATATATAGGCTCTTATAACCATTTCTCTTTCTCAAAATAGATGGAGCTCCTGAATACATTGTATCAGAACATGTAAACACTCGCAAACACATTGGTTTTGGAAACCAGTTTAGTCAACTGGTATTGCAGAATGCTAGGGTGGCAGCCAAGTCCATTTAGACCATATGTTCAAGGCGAGTCCCTCGCAATGGTTTCACTGAGGATGCAAAGGTTTTTCTGATATTACTATACTTAGAGAGAAAAAGGTGCCCCATCCATCTTCTTCCAGAGGTCAGAGCTTTTGAACCCAAATAAGGGGGGGAAAAGCAATATGTCCTAGCTATTTTACATTGTTCTACGGAACAAAACAACTAGTTCGTATGATCAGGAATCTGAGTCAATATTGTGAAAGAGTTACCAGAGATCTTTCTAGCCCGAGTCTGGATTATTCATTGAGCTACAGACAAAACAAGGTGGCACTAATGTCATATTATTGTGGGGGGATCCCTGGTGATTCTTCCCTAGAGGATAGTAAGTTTCCGGTTAGGCCTCAGTTTACAGGTTGTCCATGGTCAGGAAGAACTTCCTCCTGACCATAGGAGAAAATTTTGTCTCCTTGGGCAGGGGTGTCGGAACATCCTGGTCCTTCCTAGACTTTCGAGAGACAAATTTGTGAAGAGTTGTTGATGGAGCGTTATTACCTTCCTTGAACTTTGGGAGTCAAGCTCAAGAAATGTTCAGGAACAAACTCATGAGATCCAGTTCCCATACTATAAGGAGAATACTGTATGATCATCACAGGAAATAAAGCATTCCTGCGTTAGCTTCCCAAAGAAGTAGACCCTGCCTGTAGGCTTGTTAATTGGCTGGAAGATAAGGGGTCAGAGTAGAGGGTAGTTAGATCCATAATTAAGGCCCCTCTGCCTGATATCACGAGGATAAACTTAGATGATGAAACACCCTTCTTCCTGCATCATTAGTAGGGGGGATTACTCCTATGAGACCGTTTCATCTACCAGCGGCCCTCATAACAAGGGTGTCGATAGTTCTTTCAGGCAAGGAATCCAAGCATCTCAGAACAGAGCTTGTTCCAAGATCTCTAACTAGATCTGAACCTTCATGAAGGCTATAGGAACCGTTTTCAAGATTGTCAAACAGTCCTTAGCCAAAGCCTTGGAACTCTCTTCATACTAAAGTCAATCTAGTATGGATTCTCTATGATCTGAGCAGCCCTCATTTGATAATGAATTCTTCTCTGGAAAGACGTTATTTCAGAATTCTTCTGCGACATGTCGAGCAAACTCATTGCGACTGGTCCAAGAGTGATCCTCTTTAATCAGTCCGAATGTCTCTTCTGGCTCATTACGTTGGATACTAGACTCATTGATCTTTTCTTATTCACAGTAGGTTGGTATGTCCATCTGACTCCCTTGTATCTTCTGATCTTTATTCTGCAGATGAGGAGGAGGACATAGGTTATGGTAGGGAGATCATTTAAGGTCAAACTTGTAAGGAGGTGTAGAGGACATGGCTCTTCTGGTCCTACTGCTTCTACTTGAGTGATGTCTTGATTCTTCTGAGGGAACATCTGGATTATACCTCTTCGTAAACCTCTTGACAGGCTTTCTGAAAGAGTTACATGTGATTAATGCCCTTAGGGTCCTCATGTCTAAGTGATTCTCTTTTCTAGAGAGGCTTGTGCTCTCTCTAGACTAGGAAGAAACTACTGCAGTCCTATTTAACTTCTTGGTATATATACAGTATTCTCAGGACGTTATGTCACCCCAGGGACATGGGAAGCAAAGTTTCTTACGACTAGGGAGGGGCTCACCACTCGCACCACGGATACTATAGTAGACATTGCTTCCTAACACGGATAGTAATTTCCCTGAGAAAAGGTTCTATCATCAAATCATAGTTTGGAAAAGATCATTCTTGTCTGAAAAATAAATGATGTTGTTTTATTGCCAGACATCTGGTCGTCACCGGTTGGGGCTGGCTCTCTACCAAGATAGGGCAGAGAGGGTCCACATTTCATAGACTAGTCTTCCTCTTACTGTACAATCTTGAGTCCTGACAAGGGCACGGGTTATAACCCGTGGCTTTCTTCTCGAAAGGTGGAATCTTAAAGATCTTCCTTGAGGTTGACTTGGTAAGGACTGCAGTTGGTACCTTAACTCTGTAACCAATACTATGCAATAAACAACTAACAGCTATACCTATAATCTATCTATCTATCTATATACCAAGGCACTTCCCCCAATTTTGGGGGGTAGCCGACACCAACAAAGAAACAAAACAAAAAGGGGACCTCTACTCTCTATGTTCCTTCAGCCTAATCAGGGACTCAACCGAGTTCAGCTGGTACTGCTAGGGTGCCACAGCCCAACCTCCCACATTTCCACCACAGATGAAGCTTCATAATGCTGACTCCCCTACTGCTGCTACCTCCCCGGTCATCTAAGGCCCCGGAGGAAGCAGCAGGGCCTACTGGAACTGCGTCACAATCGCTCGCCATTCATTCCTATTTCTAGCACGCTCTCTTGCCTCTCTCACATCTATCCTCCTATCACCCAGAGCTTTCTTCACACCATCCATCCACCCAAACCTTGGCCTTCCTCTTGTACTTCTCCCATCAACTCTTGCATTCATCACCTTCTTTAGCAGACAACCATTTTCCATTCTCTCAACATGGCCAAACCACCTCAACACATTCATATCCACTCTAGCCGCTAACTCATTTCTTACACCCGTTCTCTCCCTCACCACTTCGTTCCTAACCCTATCTACTCGAGATACACCAGCCATACTCCTCAGACACTTCATCTCAAACACATTCAATTTCTGTCTCTCCATCACTTTCATTCCCCACGACTCCGATCCATACATCACAGTTGGTACAATCACTTTCTCATATAGAACTCTCTTTACATTCATGCCCAACCCTCTATTTTTTACTACTCCCTTAACTGCCCCCAACAGGGGGGGGGGGAGATCCAAGACTCCCCTTCCACCCTCTGCAATGCTGACGGAACTGGGGAGCTTGCACCAGGTATTTCCCCTGCCCAAGTCTGGTATAGAATACAGTACAATACTCTTGAAGAAGAGAATATCTAGTCTCGGGACTGAAATATGCCACCTCAACACCTACACTGTGGAGCTTATCTAGACTAATTAAAATATGGAATAAAACTGGGAAAAGGGAGGCCCATATCTTGAACATGTCATCTTCGATGTTTAGAGAGTGGACGTCACTTCCTTCCACACTATAACATCAGTCCCTACCTTCAGGGATAGAGGATCTCAATCCCCCGGTTAAAGTAGTTTGAACTACTGGGTGCCTCTGAATCTTATACAGGCCTCTCTGTACGCACTTCACAGCAGATCTACCAATTGTCATTCTTTCTCTTCCTGAAGTTGTTTGTTCGTCTAGCGATCTTAGCTTTTGTCAACTCTACTTCTGACTTGGAGAACGGATATGGCGAATTCAGCAAATCCGAATTTCTCGAAATTAATGCCTCTCCAGGCGGTAGTTTTGTGCATCTGGCCAACATTGGGTCACATCTTTTCAGAACAGTTCCCCCATAGGAAAACGGTCTAAAGTAGCAGGAATTCTAGGGCTTTAGTGCCTGCTCGTAACAATCTTCGTACGGTACTACGATCTTTAAGGTCTTCCATCGTGGCATAGTTGGATATTGCTCTAGACCAATGGTTAAGCCATGAACAGGTATGGATTGCTGACATAGCTGCTGTTTCATGTCCATTATTTATGGGCCTGAAAAAACAGGAGAATGCCGTCATGTCCTCTGTTTGGGCAGACGGCACTAAGTTGGCAAAGCTTGAGGGGAAGCACTGTATGCTGCCTAGAGGTTTGCCTCCAGGTATTGGAATTTCTCCCTTCCAAGGGAAAATCCCTCTACCAGCCACAGTTCGGAAATCTTCCTGCTAGCGGGTTTAATTGTCGACAGCGGCAGCAGATGTTGGTCGCCTTTTCACGTCCGTGGGAGATTTCCTTCACCTGTTTAGTCTTCCCTTCAGGGTATTCCTCTGTCTGGAATTGGATTTATCCATTCCTGTCCATCTCGCTGACATCATCCTTTGGGTAACCTCTTCAGAGAAACCCAGAGAACAAGCTTTGGCTTTGATCTCGGCAACAGTTGATGTCAACATTCAATTTCAGCTAGAGCTCACTGAGGAGAGGCAGAGAGTACTGCTAGGAAGTTTGCCTCCAGGTGTTGGAATTTTCCCTTTTGCTTGCAGAGAGAATTGTCGACAGCGGCAGAAGATGTTTAGGTCGCCTTTCCTGTCTGAGGGAGACTTCCTTCACCTGTTCGGTCTCCACTTCGGAAGATTATTCCAGCGGGAATTGGATTTGTACATTCCCCGCTCTTTCTCTTTGGGAGCAGACTTAAGCCACCCAGCCCAGCACTCACCTTGCCCAGATCTCGTCTCCTCTAAACCCTTCTCGTCTCGCCAGCAGATTTGTCACACCCAGCTAACTCTTCTTGCCAATAGACTCGGCTCGCCCTACTGCAGCTGCAGCGTCAGTTCATGATCCCAATGATCATCCTTCAGCTCGTGACGGTTCGCCAGCTCATTATCGTCTTTCACCATTCACCAGCCTATGATCAACTATCGCCAGCTCACCTATCATCAACTCGCCGTTCGCCTCACCTTTCTCCTGCTCACGATCATCACTCTCCTGCTCAAGATCGTCAATAGTCAGCTCTCTTCTAGGTGGCTGTTTGTAACAGAAACAGCTCCCAACACCTGGCAGTTTTTCCTGTAGCTAGTTTTTCTTCCGAGGTACTGGGTAAAGCACAAGTGTTAACCTTAGCGCTTAATACCCCCACAGGGTGTTTGGTTCCTGATGTATTCATCTTCTCCGAGCTTCAAAGAGCCGTGTACATGTTTTGCAGGCTTCTTCATCAACTCTCTAGTCCTCAGTACGTTTGTGGATGTTCATGCCTATTGAACAGTTTGTTTTTGTCACTCCACGACCTCCTCTAGTACTTCTTTTCTACTACAGAGTTGAAACTATGGTGAGCAGTAAGGAAGATAGCGACAGGATAACCATACATGGAAGTAGAGGCTACAGTATAAAACAGGTGGAATAATTTAGTCTTGGGTTTTATCATAAATCTGGAGAAAAGATGTGAGGCTTTAGTTGAGAAGAAAATGCCAGTCAAGCTAAAAGTCAAGATCTATAACACAGTAATAAGAAAAGTGTTAATGATGGCAGGCGTAGTAATATTACAGAGGTGACAAGTGTGCCACGACCGAGATAATGTACAGTAGGCACATGTTGTCTAGACATCTCATAAGAGGAATCCCATTTGAGCATTCCCAAAATAGAGATCAGTGTGAACACTTGGGAAGTAGTGGACATTCCAAATCACAGGGCTTTGAACCGACACACTACTCCTCGGAGAACGAAACGGAGCTACTTTCTGTAGGCCCAATGAATGGGCATCTAAAAGTACGCATCCTCCATGTCTACAGAAAGCATGAATGGATCTTTCCTGTTGGTGCTTGTTGTCATCATCTTGAAGGGTGTTTGCAGAATAACCCATTCAGTGGAATAGATCGATGACCAGTCTCTAGTCTCATGCTGAACTTTCCACAAGGAAAAGACTAAAAGTTTAAAGATCAGTCTTGTACGATTTCTAGCAAATTCTTCCCTTCCATCATCTTTATCTCGGCAACTATTGTCAGAGCTTTTGTCGATCTCGGATGATATTTCTTGAACGTCTTCAGTGTTTTTGTGAAAGGCGAGACTTGATGAACGGAGGGGATTGAGTGTCTCTCTCGGACGACTTTCAACCCCCAGCTGTTTTCTCTGTGCTGTTGCCACAATGCCTTACAACTTGATAGGCAACTCCCCACTTGTGAGCAGGAAGGTATGGTATCCCTTCTCTTTAGGACCCCATTGGCCCACTGATTAAGCGATTACAGTGTTAAGCTTTAATAAATACTGGGTCGTGTTGAAGTTGGGGACTGCACCTCACCAATGATCAATCCATGATGTTAGTTGGGGGTCTGGAAGCAGACTTAAGTGGCGAGAACAGTTTGCCCTCGTGGACGAGTAAGTGCGTTTATTGCTAGATCAGTCAATAGAGGTTTACATCTCCCGATATGTAGATCAGTCATATTGTCAAGAGAAGCGCACTCTTATTCAATCTGCTAAATTTAGTTCTGACCATGTAATCTCTATGGATGTTATTCCTCCCCTGATGGGAACAACAGTTGCCTTCCAAAGTCATTATATAAATGAGTTCCTAAACCTTGACAAGCGAAGTCTCCGCCTCTGGATTTTCAACTTTAACTAGTACTGTTAAGTCAACTGTTTCTCGGGAATCCTCCTCTCTTGATGCATACTTCCGGAAAATCCCTCTATTGTATACCCATACTGAACACACAACGGAACTGTGGCGAAACCGTTAGTGTCCGATTCTCAGAGGTTGGGTTGCCCCTTTCTCTTATGCCGTCCGAGGCTGGTAATGCACAAGGTGCTTCAGCTTCTAAAGGGCAAATGAGAGCGATGTAGCACAGAGTGGCATGTAGTGTGAAGGCCTGTCTCTGGGTGATAAGGTGTGGTTTCTCAATGCTTAAACAAGTGTACAGAGCAGTCTTGTAAAGTCACCTGCCTCAGGTCTTTGGTTGGATGTGTCGGAAGATCTAGTCCATAGGAGGTCTTGTATCGTTAACTGGTCTTGGAGCATGGAAGGATCTCGTGACATGGACCTATCTCCACGCGTAGGAAGATCTCCAAATGCATAAAGACCTTGGAGGAAAAATAACTGGAGATGCCCTGACCCGGATTAGGTGAAGCCAGGCTTACTGGTCACACTATCAGTTGTCGATTGCCAAGTTAACCTTCCGACAGTGTGCTGGAACTTAAGAGTCGGTTGTACTCAGACCTTTGTTTATAGATGGTAACTATTTTCTTATGTTTTTTAGTAGTGATGGCTCCTTCCAGTGCTGCTTTATTAGAAAAAATTAATGTCAAACTTGTTACTCGACGTATTGGTGAATCTGTTACTAGCTCCTTGGAATATTGAACTATGGTAAAATCGTTACACTTTATAACCCTCTATTACATTGAACATAGCTTGTGGTAATCTGATACCTGTTGTTACTGACTTTTGCCTAAAGGCAGGCAACTGTGTGTTATCATGGGCTTAATCAAATCAGATTTAAAATATCTTCCAGAGTAGCAAGTGATTGACTCGTGTATGGATTTTTTTATATGTTGTTGTTCTTGAAATTAAAAATCATTAATAAACCGAGTCATAAAATGTTTAAGAATTTTACCCAAAAGGTATCAAAGATAAACATATATAAAAGAGATTGTTAGGAATAACAATAACACTAGCTCCGTAGGTATCTTTGGTTCCAAGACCCTTTTTACCAGTCAATGGCGGAGCAAGAAATGAGTTTGACTGGTAAACCTGGCTTCAGGTAAGACCTGTGAGCCAGGGCATCTCCAGTAGTATTAATCCTCCTAAGTAAAGACCGATCACGTGGTGATGGTGGGCAAAGAGACAATCTACTGGCATTATGCCCATGTAAAATGAGTGCTAGTCTATTGTACATTCCACCACAATCCTTCTGCTGTATTGCCATCTTCCTAGGTGATCTTGTCTTTCTGGAATTCTTTGAAAAAGGAAGGAGACAAAGTTGACGCCCTTTATCCTAAATGGCGGTGTGAGTACTCAGTCTCGTACTGGTAGCAGGGACACGAACACCTGTATCTCGCGTTCAATCACGTTCCCACGCTGCTTTGGTGTTGGGTGCCACATCGCCTCTCTCACGTGTACATGCAAAGTGGTCAGTCAAGAAACTTTGGTTTCATGGTTTTTACTTCAATGCAGCAGGGTTCAGCAACAGAAGAATGTCAAGGAAACAAGTCCTGAGGCAGGAAAGAGGGCATGAACATTTCTTTTCCTCCTTACCAAGCTTTAATCATCAAGGATTCTGACGATGGCAATGATGATACTATAGCAAGAGAGAATATGACAAATTCGTAGATAATTTGTATTTTTCTTAACTATACAAACCTTAGCTATTTATTAGGGGTTATACTTTAGGCGGAGTTGAAATGACGAGCCATTAAATTTTAGCGAGGGTTAACTACCCACACCACTAGTTAGCGGGGGTAGGGGGGGGGGGGGTAGCTTGCTACCACTCCTGTTCACTCGCCTGTGAATTAGTCACTTTGCTTGGAGGTAGGACAAGGGGGGATAGGGATGGTGGGCAAGTTTGTATCGTCGTCGTCGGCGCCCACTCGTGTCCGAGTATTGGGTTCTGTCGTTAGCCATCAGCCTCCTATCTATGGGGTGGGTGCTTGTGTCTGATGTGGCTGTTAAGTACTAGTCTGTGGTGGAAGAGTCGCGGACAGTGTTCACAAGGGAGGGTAGGTGGTGGGCGGGGCTGTTCTAATCGGTCTCTCCTTCTTCTCTCCTCGAAGTCCACGGTGCCATGGTGTACTGTACTCCTCCAGGTTTTCCTGTCCCTGGCTGTTTCTTCCCATGAGGAAGGATCGATGTCAGTTAGAGCCAGGGTGCACTTTAGTTGATCTTTATAGCGCATTTTCGGGGCTCCTCGTGGTCTGGTGCCGTGGGTCAGTTCTCCGTAGAATATTTTCTTTGGGAGCCTAGATGGATCCATCCTATGCACGTGTCCTATCCAGCGGAGGCGGTGGTGGATGATGGTGGCCTCCACGCTGGTCACCGAGGCACGTTCTAAGACTTCAATGTTGGTGGTGTGGCTCTCCCAGGGGATTTTCAAGATCTGCCTCAGTTTCATTTGTTGGAAGCGTTCTAGGTTTTTAATATTTCTATATAGCGTCCTTGTTTCACATGCATACAGGAGCGTGGAGAGGACTACTGCCCTGAACACCATTATTTTGGTGGTCATTGTCAGTGCATGGTTGTTAAATATGCGGCGGTTGTTAAATACGGGGCAGTTGAGTCGGCCAAAGGCGGAGTGGGCTGCCCTGATCCTGTTCTCCACGTCCTTTTTGCTTGTGGGAGCTGATGTTAGGATGCTCCCTAGGTAGGAGAACTGGTCCACCTGTTCTAACGGTTGGTCATTCATTGTGGTATTGAAGTTTGGGAGCATCAGTCCTGGTGGATGTTGGACGAGGGTCTTGGTTTTATCTGTGTTGACTTGCATCCCAAAACGTTCGTAGGCAGAGTTGTATGCATCAGCTAACGACTGCAGGTCCTCTGCCGTCTGACCTGGGGTGGCATTGTCGTCAGCATACTGCAGTTCTCGCACTGCACACAAGGTGGTCTTGGTTCTGGCGCGGAGTCTGGCGAGGTTGAAAGCGCCTCCATCCATGCGGAAACGTAGGTCGACTGAGGGTGTGTCTGGGGGAATCTCGTTGAGCATTGCTGCGGTGTATAGCGAGAAACACGTTGGGGCCAGAACACAGCCCTGCTTCAGGCTGCCGTTGATGGGGAATGGGTCTGAAAGAGAGTTCTGGTGGCAGACTCTCCCAACCATTCCGTCATGGAGGGCACGCACCAGCTTAATAAAATCGGGTGGGCAGCCATATCTTTTGAGGACAGCCCACATGGCAGGTCGAGGTACTTTGTCGAAGGCCTTTTTCAAGTCCCAGAAGATGAACATTATGGGCTGTTGTTGTTCGAGGCTCTTCTCTTGTAGTTGTTGCGCACAGAAGATCATATCTATGGTCCCGCGGGAAGGTCGAAAGCCGCACTGGGACTCTGGCAGGACGTCTTCTGCGAGAATAAGGAGGCGGTCAAGGAGAATCCAAGCGAAAATCTTACTCGCGATGCTTAGTAGTGATATTCCCCGGTAGTTGTTACAGTTCTCCCTGTCTCCCTTCTTGAAGATGGTAACGATGTTTGCATCGCGGAAGTCACTGGGGAGGGTCTTGGTCTCCCATATTTTCAGTATAAGGAGCATCAAACGGTTCCTCAAACCGGGGCCACCGTGAGAGAGGAGCTCCAACGGGATGTTGTCTGGCCCTGGGGCTTTGCCGGGCTTCATGCGCTGCAGGGCCTTGTTGAAGTCATGAATGGAGGGTGGTAGTGCCATCCAGTGACGGACGGGATGCTGCGGGGTCATTCGCAGGAGATCGTCTGGGGTGTCTGCTTGGTCATTGAGGAGGTTCTCAAAGTGAGACCTCCACCTGGCCAGGATGCCCTCGCTGTCGGTGATGGTCGTGGCCCCATCAGCGTCCTTCAGGCTGCCCATTGATGACCGTGTGGGACCGAATATTTCCTTTGTTGCTGCATAGAAGCTGCGCAGGTCACGTTGGTCAGCAAAACTCTGTATTTCTGCAGCTTTTCTTTGCCACCAGGTGTTCTGGGCTTCACGGATCCCTCTTTGGCAACCAGCTTCAGCCACCTTGTGAGCACATTTGTTAGCTGCTGTTGGTTGGTTTTCCAAAGTAAGGCGTGCTTGTCGTTTGGTTTCAATGAGAAGAGAGATGGTAGCATCATTCTCATCAAACCAAGCCTGCCGTTTCTTGGTGGTGTAGCCTAGTGTTTCCTCCGCGGCACGGGCCATGGCGTTTCCGAGGGTGGTCCAGTGGTGCTCAACAGTGGCCTGACCCACGGGGTCTGCGAGGTGTTGTTCGCAGGCCTCCTTGTAGTTCTGTGCCACCTGTGGGTTGCGGAGCTTACTACAATCAAAGCGTTGGTGTGGTACGCTGTCAGGTGGCCTTATGGGTGGTCGTAGGGTCGTCATGGAGAGTCGGGAGATGAGGAGTCTGGTCCGTCCGGCAGTCATCCGATCCGGGCATGGATCGGGTGATGCGGACGTCTCCTCGGTCTCTGGCTCTGGTCAGGACGTAGTCCAGGGTGTGCCAGTGTTTAGACCGTGGGTGTCTCCATGTGGTCTTTTGTCGTTTTGGTAACTGGAAGATGGTGTTGGTTACCACAAGTTGGTGTTCTGCACACAGACCCAGTAGGAGTTGGCCATTGGCATTGCAATTTCCAATGCCATGGCGGCCGATGATTCCCTCCCACAGGCGATGGTCTTTGCCTACTTGGGCATTAAAGTCGCCAAACTCAACGAGCTTGTCATTGGCGGGCACTGCCTGGATGGTGCGGTCGAGCTGGGTGTAGAAGGCAGCTTTGTCATCATCGGTTGAGGTCATAGTCGGGGCATAGACAGAGATTAGGGTGAGGTGTCTGTCCCGCGTGATGGGGATGCGGACAGTCATCAGGCGCTCACTGATGGCCTTGGGAGCGAGGTTGTGCTGCTGCACTAGCTGGGAACAGATGGCGAAGCCGACACCGTGGATGCGAGGCTCCTCTAGGGCCTTGCCTTTCCAGAAGATGGTGTAGCCTGTTCCAGCTTCCCTGATGTTGCCCTCTTCGGGTAGTCTGGTCTCGCTAAGAGCCGCCACATCAACATTGAAGCGGGCTAGCTCCTTGCAGACGAGGGCTGTACGTTGTTCTGGGCGGTTGGTGTTCGTCACGTCTTGGAGGGTGCGGATGTTCCACGCACCTAAGGTTATTTTTTTATTGTTGTTTTGACCGCATTAGTGGGATGTCCGCCAGCCGCGGTGAGCTGACCAGACGGGTTTGCCATGTCCGATGTTTACCCCACCTTTTCTAGGGGCCTCCCCATGTGGGGTGGGCTGCGGTGTCCTCAATAGGCCAGCCCAGTCACGGGTCCAGCTGCCGAACTCTGGTGTCACGGCACCGTCACCAGAGAGCGACTGAATCTTAGACTCGCCGCCTGAGTGTAGTCGTGGGCTAAGGGCTTCCAGCTATCCAGGCCTGCCCCCTTCACCCACAGTGCTGTCGCCTCAGGACTTGGTGGTGGTGATGATGATGATGATGGTGAGAGAGAGATGAAGAAGGGTGGAGGAAACGACAGAATGCCAGTAGCTGGGTATGTTGTTTTGGGTGGTCGTGGCTTTGCAACGGCCACGCACACACACTTGGCCAACACCGTTTTCACCGCGGCTCAAGACATATGAGACAGGCGGCTTCTCCGATGTTTGTATAAATAGCTAAGGTTTGTATAGTTAGGAAAAATACAAATTATCTACTTATTTGTCATTTGTTCCGTAACTGGAATACAAACCACGCTATTTATTAGGGGTGACTCACCCATTAGGAAGGGTGGACGTCCCTGTTAATCTGGCTTTTGGCTTTGCCCGGGGCTCCTTATCTGAGTAGGTTAGTACTCAGGAGTTCCTGCCCTCACTAAAACCTTGCTACGCAAGGTCCGCAGCCTACGCAATCTGTGTTGAGAAGTGAGACGGTCTAGGTAAAGTTATTCTGAGTATGTAGGAAAAACCTGATGTAACCAAGACTTTCCCAATACCACCTCGCCAGGGTATGGGGACGCAACAGCATTACCTTAATACTAGGTACGCAAGGGATGTTCCCTTGTGTACCTAGTATTAAGCTGCAGTGGTTTGAGGTTAGCTTATGCAGAGAACCCAGGATGCTGCTTTCCCCACGAGAGGGTAGGAAGAAAAAAGAATAAGAGCCAGTCAAATCTTTTCATTCATGCAGACTAAAACCAGGTAACAGTGCCTTCAACCTTCTGCTACTTGTCCAATAAGGAGCTTGAGGTCTACAACCAGCTGTTGTGCAGCCAACACCGGACTGATAGAGATCGTATCGAGTTCCTGTGGGTCACGTCTTGCAGGAGAATGGTTGTGAAAGTAACCTGGAGCATTCACATCCTTTCTTGTAAAACCTGCATCACAGAGTAATCTGCTAAGAAGGACCAGGGGCATAGTTATGCCCCTGACACTCTGAGTCGTCATGTCGAGATGACGTTTCTGTGATCCTCCTCTAGTCTCCCCCAGTACTGATGACAAGAGAAGGGACCCGGGTGGGCTGTTGCCGTTTTCTTTAGGTAAAGTCTCATACCTTACCCTGGGTACAGTAACGGATGATCTGGAGCGTCCGTTACCGAGTGCAGACTTGTGTAGGATCCGTCACCTTTGAAGACTGTGTCTGGCGACATACTCAGGGACGAAACTGAACATTGTCTTTCACCCTTCTCAATAATGGGCGATGTCGAAAGAGACCATGAAGTTCCTTGACTCGTATGGTTGCTGTCTGAGTGTGTAGGAACATTGTGTTCTAGGAGAAAATTTGTTGCTTGGTGAAGTGGAACATAAGGAGGTCTCTTTAGGGATCGGAGAATTTGAACCATGTTCCGAGAGGAAGGTCTCAATTCCGACTGGGGAAAGGCAAGTTGTAAGTTCGCTTGAGTTGGGAAGTTTGAAGGTGAAGGATCAAGGTTGAATGATCATCTTTACCTGTCGAAACTGAATAGGGGGTCTTTTCCTCTTGTACTGTATATACTCGAGGATTCCGCTATTGCTGGAATTGAGGTATCGAGTGGAGAGAGAGACTTTCACATGACACCAACCACACAAGACGTTATACTACCTGGTAGACTGATGCTGAGGAATTCCTCAGATATCTAGACAACCTTTTCGCGAAAGAGGTATTGGGTAGTCTCCATGCGTACAATCATAGCAAAGCTATAGCTTGTGGTAGGTGTCGAAGTGGGTTGTCTGTGATGTGGAGAGGGTTCTCTTAAGTTTGGAAACCGTTTTGCATAATGCCATAGCGGAGCTTGGAGAATCCTTAAGAGGTTGACAAATGTTCTAGCCTTCTTGGGTGCCCTTCTCCAGATAAAACAGGGACGAGACGTAAACATCGTTGTACCCACCGCTGTTGCCAGAGAGCCTTGGGGTCTAGGGCTGGGGAGCAACGGCAGCCTGAGATTCAGGAGCGTTGCGAACAGATCCCTAGTGGAGGACCCCGTAAAGTCGGGCCTTTGTCGGCTACAAGGCGATCCAAAGACCATTCGGTATACCTTATCCGAGATGCTGTGCACAGATTGTCGGCAAGCACATTCTTCTAGTCTGGAATGAAGCGGGCTGATAGTGGTACTGAACGGACTTTGGCCCATCTTAGTGTTTATACTGTTAGATGGGAAGAGGCTACGAGCAAGTTCCTTCTTGCTTGTCGATGTGAGTCTCTATGTGGTGTGTGGTGTGTCGTCCATCACATCACTGAGGGGACTGTTAGAAACCAATGAGGCTGCTGAAGGACCGAAAAGTTGGCCTTCATCTCTTAAGAGATTTAAGTGAAGGTACTTTTGGACTCTGTCCAGAGGGCTAAGGTCGTGTGGTGCAGCACTATGGTCCCTCCTCTCTTCTTTTGATGTGTTTTAAGCGCAACCTCAAGTCCGAGGGGTGGGGAAAGATAATGAGATGGTTATGCCGCTCTGTAGATTCTCGACTGACACCCATCCCTGGAGGTTTGTCCAAACTTCCGGTCCCATGGGGGTCAGAATGTTTGGGGGATCGAGGGTCTGATTCCAGTCCAACTTAAGTCCCTTTGGAATGGGAGTCGTTCTCGTTTCGAGAAGGTTTTGTGGCGATTGGTGTCTAGAATCCTTCCCAGATACACGTGTCTTCTGGGAGGGAAGTAGGGAAGACTTCCCCAGGTTTACCCTGATCACTGGATCTTGGTAAAAAGACTCGGAAGTTCCGGTGTTAATGCAAGGTTGTCACCGAGTCTGCTAAGGTCAGTCAGTCGTCCCAAAACAGAGGAGACAGAAGCCAATCCTGAGACCAGGATGGGTGTAGTGGAAAGACCAAAGCAGTGCCTTGAACTGGTGTTTCTTGTTTGTCTAGAGACTGAATCTTCCAACCTTCCTAGATGGATGGTGTGGACCTAGGAGTAAGTGTCCTTTAGGTCCAATGTGCAAATGAAGACCCGAGGTCTTAGCCCTTGTTCGAACTCCAACATGGTGTGGACATCGACATAAAGGGACAGCTCCTTGGAGATCCTTTTGCATGGAAGATTGTCGACGCTGGAGAGAGAATTCCTTTAAGGAACAGAAGGAAGGCAACGCTTAGCCTTACCATGCGCCCTGATGGGATTGATGCTATTCCTTAAAATAGAATCAATCTGGCGAATGTTAATCAATGGTTAACCGCTGGGTATCGTGGTTACTGTGCAGTTGGAGAGTGCTCGCATGTAGTTCCCTGTCGACAAGCCGTTGATGAGGGTTGTCGAACGTTTGCCGATCACTTTAGTGTTATGGCGAACGGCCAGTAGCGAGAAGTATGTTGTATACCTTCTGATCTAGGAAACTACAGGAAGAGTTTGAGGTATAAGGTCGAGTCACGAACTGCTGGTGAATTGCCGATGACCGATGAATCGGTGGTCTGTGAGCCGATGGCGAGTTAAGAGATCAGCAAGCTGATTATGGTACCCCCTGGTTGGTCAGAGATGAGCAAGCTGAAGATGGTCTGGTCAGAGATCAGCGAGCGGAGTTCAATGATCGAAGAAAGATGAGCTGCCCATCGGTGATCTAGTGATCAGCAAGCTGATGACTGGTTATTGACTAGCAATCGGTGATTGGAAACGCAAGCAATCGGAGATCATTAGTCATTGGAGGGACTAGAGGTCAAAGATCAGCGTTGAGCTAGCAATTGGCGATCGGCGACCTAGCGATCAGTAAACCGTGAACTAGCCATCAGCAAACAGTGATCTAGAGATCAGACTGTTGATCTTTTCCTGTTTGCTGACGGTGGTCTGTCAAGGTAAAAAGAAACTTCAAGAGAGACAGGGACGAAGGATTCCCCATGTAAGATGAAATCTTCGGGATCTTGAATCCTTCTGTGAAGCCTTATTCCTCTTTTCCCGGTGGCAATGTTGTGTGTTTGCGGGGAGAAATAGGGCAATGGTGACCTGTCCAAAAAGTTTTAATCCTTTTTACAGCCTATTGCGCGAGTGTGTAGGAGAGTACTGGAGCGATGGCACACAGGATGATGCTGGTGCTCAATTTCTGCCTGGAGAGCAGGCAAGCGCTGGCTCTTAGGCAAGAGCTGGTGCATTGGATCTGCGAGCCCTGATTCTTTGGCAAGAGCTGGCGCATTGGATCTGAGACTGAGACTGCGACTGCGCAGGAGGGCACAGGAAAGTGCGGAAAAGCGCTGGCGCGCAGTAAGGCACTGTGTAGTTTTGTGCATTCTCCCTAGAATGCGCCGAAGCGTGACTGGTTGCACAAGGGCGGGTGCATTGGCGCGTGTGAGAGTACTACGTGGAGACTGCTGGCGCGCGCGTGCGGAAGACCATCGGCGCCCGCACGCACGGAAGACTGCGTGCGCGCTCAAGTTCATTGCCGCGCGTGTGAGCGGAAGTCCATGGTTGCTCACGCGGGAGACCATTGGCGCCCGCGTGTGGAATACCGTTGGTGTGGGTGGAAGGCCGTCAGCGTGCGCACGCGCGGAAGGCTGTTGGCGTGCGCGGTAGAGCTGGCGCATTGGATCTGAGACCGCAACTGCGCAGGAAAGTGGAAGAGCGCTGGCGCGCAGTAAGGCACTGTAGTTTTGTGCATTCTTCCTAGAATGCACCAAAGCGTGTGACTGGTTGCACAAGGGCAGGTGCATTGGCGCGTGCGTGAGTACACTACATGGAGACTGCTGGTGCGCGCGTGCGGAAGACCATTGGCGCCCGCGCGGAGAGGACCGTCAGCGCACGCGCGGAAGACTGCCACTCACAAGATCATTGCCGCGCATGCGTGCGGAAGGCCATCAGCGGCTAACGCGGGAGACCATTGGCGCCCGCGTGTGGAATACCGTTAGCGCAGGCGGAAGGCCGTCGACGCGCGCGGGGTAGACTGTCGGCATGCGTGCGCAGTAGACTGACGGCGCACTCATGCACACAATACTGTTGACGCGCGCGCAAGACTATCGCCGCACCCGCACGCTCAATACTGTGTGTGCGAGAGCGCGCGGGTCCCGATGGTCTCCCGCGTGCGGAAGAAAGTCGGCGCGTGAAAGACTGTTGCCGCACGCACGGAAGACTGTTGGCACACGAAGGTAGAGCTAGTAGCTTGGCAAATCAGCTGGCAGGACAACCAGAAACTGGGATAAGCCCTTTGGAAGGGCTAACATCCATGATGGAGACCGTAAAGGTCCACGGAAGAGACCAGGACCAAAGTCCAGTCTAAGGACTAACAGCGGTGTAAGGTTGCATTGGTAGATCGGTAGGTCAGCTGGCAGGACGATCAGGAACTGGGATGTGCCCATTGGAAGGGCGAGCATCCACCGATGGGGGACCGTAAAAAGGTCCGCGTTAAGAGTCCAGGACTGAAGTCTAAAGGACTACCAGCGGCGTAAGGATGTGTTGGTAGATCGACAGGTCAGCTGGTAGGACGATCAGGAACTGGGATGTGCCCTTTGGAAGGGCGAACATCCACTGATGGCAACCGTGAAAGATCCGCAGAAGAGTCCAGGACCGAAGTCCACGGACTAAGTTGCAGCGCAAGGTTGCGCTGGTAGGTCTGCTGGTAGGATGATCTGGAACTGATGAGCAGCGTGATCCTCCGAAGAGGTGTCTCTCTCGCGAACAAGAGAGGTGAACACTTCGTAGAAGAGACTAGAAGACGCCCACGATAACGCCCATTGAGGGCTGGTGGATTAGCAAGCTGACCTTTAACAGTAGCGATCCTCCGAAGAGGAGTCTCTATGAGTGGCCTCTCTCGCGAACAAGAGAGGTAGGCACTTCGTAGAAGAGACTTGCCAAGACCGTGCTCCGCCCCTGAAGGAAGAGAAACTCAGCAAGGGGGGAGAGAAATCTGGGCGAAGGCTGCAACAGCAGTCTGAGAAGGGAGAAACCACCTCACACCTGGGGAGGAAACTTTTCCTCGGAAGGGAAGTTGTCCAACCCCTGGAGACGAACCTCCTTTAGCATTCTAAGGTGATCTGAAGTGCTGGTCATGTTGTCATGGGAGTACTTCTAAAAGAAGGGATGACGTCCATGATGATGTCCTCTGAGGGACGGCAGTGACAGCAGATTCCCCAGGCATGAACAGAACAGCTCTGCTTCGTTGCCACTCTTAGTCAAACGAAGAAAAACTGTATAGTTAACTGTGAAAAAATTAAAATTATTTAACAAAAATTCCCTAGGGAGGAACTCCGAAGAGGAACAACTTAAAAATAAGTATTGCGCCTAAAATAAAATCAATTATTCAACAGAAATTCCCTAGGGAGGAACTCCTTAGAACCCCGAGGGAACAACATAAAAATAAGTATTGCGCCCTTCCTTCCCCAGTCGACATCCACGGGGGAAGGGGGGGGGGAGTAACTGTAATAAAAACAGAATTACAATTATTTAAATCAGCTAAGAATATTCACTAATAGTGAGAACCACTGATCCTCCGAAGGGAAGTGTTCCCCACACAGAGAAAATCTGAAAAGTTAAAACACAATTATAATTTCACTAAAAATAATTGACAAACAATTGGAAGAGCAACCTAACCCGCGCACGGGAAAGGAGCTTCCCCAATAGTACACTGTTGTTGTAAAGGTGAACGACCATAGTCAATCTTTGAGAGGCCACCATTCCCTTCGCTCAAAAATCCATGTTTTCCATAGGGAAATGTTAAAGGCGAAGACAAAAGCTGAATGAAGAGGGTTCGGGCGATGACGATTTCCCTGCGGCGGCCGAGTTAACGGTTATATGCCGACGGGAAGATCGATGGACCAGAGAGGGAGAGGTCGTTCCCCACGAAGTGGAACTGTGCTGGCCTTGCTAATCTACGCAAGTGTCGTTGTCGTATATGTATCACACACACAGCACAAACACTGAAAAGGAAACTTATCACATTTCTATACACATATATATACATAAACATTAAGAATGTTTTCATATGTATACATGTATAAGAAAAAGTTAAGAATGTTTTCATATGTATACATGTATAAGAAAAAGTAAATTAAAAGACAAAAATTACTGGCAGGCCAGAATAGGCGTGGAGGGAGAGAGGAATCAACCGCTCTCTATCAGAAGGGACTAAATCACAGGAGTGGTAGCAAGCTTACCCCCCCCCCTTACTAACCCCGCTAACTAGCGGTGTGGGTAGTTAACCCTCGCTAAAATTTAATGGCTCGTCATTTTACCTGCGCCAAAAGTATAACCCCTAATAAATAGCGTGGTTTGTATTCCAGTTACGGATCAAACAATTTTCCCCCAACAGCAGGGGAGGACTTGTCAATGGAGCTCATGTCTACTGCCACCTCTTGCAGGTAGATGAGCAGACAAGAAAGGCAAAAATCCTGACAACGGCAACAGCTTGGAAATTGCCAATTCCTTAGCTAAATCTACCCAGGTTTACCAGGGCAAACCAGAAAGTCTGCAAACGAGTCTCTCCATCTTATCAAACAATTCTATAAGAAAAAGCTGAAAAGAATACCATTCGTTTGAGTTATCAAAGAAGTAAGTCTGTACTGCTCTGTGGCCTAAATAAAAGGGAGCACTGTAGCCTAGTGGCTAGTCAGGTGCAGTTAATGCACCACCTCCCAGCATCTCATTAAAAGTTTTAACGGAAGTTTTCCAGCATCATTGAAATCATACTCCTGATAAAGGGAAATTGCTTGTATTAGTGTAAGAACAAATGTGTTATGTAGCTTTTATATTAATTAAAGAATAAGGTTAACACCTCTCAAGAAACTTCATACTCCAGCAGATAAAACTTGTTATATTTACATTATTGTTTGCCATGCTCTGCATTACGTCAGTTAACCAGTTACGGTGTTAGTCATTTCTTCCAGAGTTAATTTTGAATTTTCCCTTATTACTGGAGACTTCATCTATTATTACTCAAAGGATAGTTTCAACCTTTTCTTCCCATAAATTTGGTATGTAAAAATAAAAGAATAACTAGACCTGCATAATTTTTATAATTTATTTTATGTACTCTATTACATGGAATATAACTTAAAGCCTTAAACAGATTTCCTAAAAAATTCAACTAAAGATTATACTTTTTGGTGCATAAGAAAATAGATATCTATATAAATTATATCAGATACCTTAAACTAAAGCACGAACTAAATACACAACAACACTGGTAACAAAAGTTCCGGTACATAATTTCCAAATGAGAAAATACTGCAGTTTTAATGATGAAACGGTAACACTAAATGGCTGGAAATCATCTCATTGCCAGACTTAGCCCTATTGGATATTGTCATTGTTAACTGCTATCCTCAAAAGTACATATAGGTACATTTCTAAATAATTACACTTAATAATCAGGTAATGAGAGGAAAGAGGGAACATTGCTTAAAATTCTGGGACTAAGGAGCTAACTGCAGATATGAATATTTCTCATTAAATACAAGTCGTATTCTTTGATACAATAGTTTATCTATTGATGTCATGCTTGTGCAGTATCTTAAATTTTGATAAACTTAACAAAATTCCCTATTGGTGTCTTTGCAATGCAAATATGATTGGTACCGTGTAGAAAAAGAAAATAAATTATGCTACAGACCAACCATTTCTTATGTTTGATCCATAGCCCATAATTTTGCCATTACGATTAAATCGATCACGGCCTTCTTCTCTCACTCTTTCGTATCTTTCTTTCATTCTCAACAAATCATTGGGTACCTCCTGCAAAAGAAAATGTAATGTAATGTACTGCACTCTGGTATAATACATGAAAATTAAAAAATGCATCTACATATGAGAGGCAAAAACTATAAAATCAAGGTTTCAGCTCAAAATTCATTTTTTGTCAGATTCATGACCATTATAATCACTTATATTTCAATTTCAATTAATTAAACCCTACTAACTTTATTCGTGCAACTAACAACCTTTGATCAGAATGAAGATTTTTCCTTTATTTTTGGCTAGGAAAACATCTACAAGAGTATATTACAGATTACTCATGGCTAACAATTATATTTCATTATTTTATTCTTGAATGTTCAAGGGGCATTTCTAAATTAAGGCAGTGGCTAAAGGGGCAGGTGGTGTTTAGAGTAAGGCAGTGGCTAACAAAGCCAGGTCTTGTTTAGAGAAGTACACTACACAGACAAAAAAGAAAATTAAATTAAATTCAAATAATCATCAGTTGTGGTGTTAGTATATTTTTCAGATGATCTTGAAAACCAGATGATCTTGAAAACCAGACTGACAAAATGAACAGAAATAGATTTCCTGATGCAACAGTTACCTGCTCCCTAATTAAAATTTTCCTTCAGAGTAAAAAGCAATTGAATAACCCTAAACCATCAAACCATAAAAAAGCAGAGAACTATCAATCTCAAAAAATTATATCTGAAGCTCTTAGTTAGCTAATAACCAATAATGCTACATCTAGAAAATAAAATATGGGTTATGTAAATGGCACGTTCTTACCTGATCAGACTTCTCAAGTATTTCTATCAATTTCCCAGAAACCTTCCAATCATCACGGCATACAAGGGTTAGAGATTCTCCAGATCGCCCAGCTCGCCCAGTTCTCCCTACTCTATGTACATATTCTTCCATGTCCCTTGGACAATCGTAATTAACAACATGTCTGAGAAAAACAAAATAGAAAACCATAAATAAAATATAAGAGGAATCTTAAATAAAAATCAATGTATTATATGAGCAACTTCAATTCAGTTTTATGCAAATTCAATAAGAATTAAGATGGCAAGTACAAAATATAAATCATTACTAGTGAAATATATTGCAAAACTTTATAAACTCTCACGTTATATCATTAATGTCAATCCCTCTGGCTGCGACATCAGTAGCAATCAAAACTTTACTCCTTCCCGATTTCAGCTGACGCAATGAATATTCACGATCACGCTGATTTCGGCCACCATGCATGCTTTCCACCTGAGAAAAAAATATTGTTACAGCAAACATTTTAGAAACAGTAAAAACATGTATAGAGAAGAATAAAAAAAAAATGTGTTAGGATTTTTGTTACTAGAAAGTCAATAGCTCACATCTATAATTGCCTTGGGCTGGTTCTGAACGGATTATAATTAAGACAGCTTGCTTTGGCATTTATAGTGGAAAAATTAGAAGACTTTGCAAACCCATTAACTATGCAGTCTAATATTGCCTTAATTTCTTAGGAAGTGGTAACATTTTCTTCCCTTGCCTGCTTCACTTTTCCTTTCTTTATATGGGTGTGTGTGGAGCTTTTGCTTAGTCAGTTAATTACATATATGAAACATGGCGAGTTACCTGTGAAGGAATCTTTTCAACGACACTGTATCGATATCTGGAGCTTATTTAAAGCCAATCAAAATGTAAAACAACTACCTATTGAACAACAAAATAAGAAACCACATGACTTAGTTTAAGAATGACACTTACCGCATACCCTGCTTCTAGGAGCTTCACAGAGAGATCATCAACAGTAATTTTTTGTGCAACAAAAATAATTGCTTTGTCTTCTGGCTTCAAGTTTTTCATAAATTGCAGCAACTGAAATGAAAATGTGAAGGTTAATGTAACACAAATGTGCTAATCAAAATTTCAATTCAACTTCTAAAAATATAATCATTCATTTAGGAATTTCATATTCCATGAGGGGAAATCCTTACCCTTTCTTCTTTTTCCATGATGGAACACACAACCACTCGTTGTGTGATGGTATCTACAGCTTGGAGATCAAGTGATCCTACTATTACATGAATAGGATTAGTTAATAACTTATTAGCCAGTAACTGAACTTCGTCGGGCCAGGTAGCACTGAAATGATTGAAAAGGGATGTCATTTACAGCAGTCATAGAAAAATTCCAAAGACCGAAATGCAACCAACAAAATTGCTTCATTTCTTTAATCAACTTAGAAATAACCAATTTCCCAGCAATATAAATCTATTTGCATTACAGTCATTTAAAGCTTGCTTTACACAAATTAACACATTTTGAAAAATGAACTAGCAATAAAATGCAAGAAAAGATGTAGTATAAAAATATAGGGAAAATAGAAAAAGACACAGGTTAATAGTCTGAAGTATATAGAAAAGCAAATACCAAATAATAAGAGTAAGGATATTACAAACCTTGTTAGAATAGTCTGACGGTCTGGTCGTATATTCATCACAATCTTTCTGACTTGAGGTTCAAAGCCCATATCCAACATCCGATCTGCTTCATCCAATACAAGGTATGATACACCACTCAAATTCACCAAATCTGTAACAATTGTTAAACGAATCACATTATAGAACATATACACTGTTGTGTGTACAAGATTAATACCAATTTTTTGTTAAGGCACATTAAAATTAAACAAGCACCTTTCGTCAAAACTTTGTCACTTACTTCAGCTATTTAAAAAAAAAAAATTCTTTGTCATATGATGACCATTTCCCCTTTCTCAAGTAAAAAGAATGAATATACCATATATTTCTATCAAGGGACTTTCCTCCCTCTCTCACATCTATTCTCCTATCACCTAGAGCTTTCTTCATCCCATCCATCCACCCAAAACTCGGCCTTTTTCCTGCACTTCTCGCATCACCTTTTTCATTAATCACCTTCAGCAGATGGCCATTTTCCATTCTCACTACATGGCCAAACTACATTAACACATTCATATCCACTCTAGCTGTTCATCCATATTTACACCCATTATCAACCTTAATACTTTGTTTCTATGCAATGATTATACTGTAATGTTACTGACCATACTTTTATCATTATCTTTTATTTTTCTAGCCAATTGAAGTAAATGGAATAAATATAATTACCGGGTTATTCTATGGTAGATATAGCATACTGCGCAAGAAATGACGCTTGAGTTGTGTCGTGCTTCCAGAAAACGCGTAGGCTACCGTCTGAACGAAAACACCGAACACTTACAGTACAGTTAAGCTGTACTGTATTGATATTATTGTACATAAATTATAGCAATATACATTACAATATCAGCAAGTTTCAAGTAGAAGATGGAATAAATATAATTATCAGGTTACTGTACAGTAGATATAGCATACTGCGCAACAGATGACACATAAGTAGTTGCGTCGTGCTTCAAGAAAACGCTTAGGCTACGTCGAGTCGTCTGATGAAAATATCGAACACTTACAGTACAGTTAAGCTGTACTGTAGTAATATCACTGTACATGTATTACAGTAACATACTACAGTATCAGCAAGTTTTAGATAAGAGTATTACTAGATAGGTACAAATTTCTTTATTATACAGAACAGTAAAGGGATGATGACAGCTCGGTAAAGATTTACTTGAGCAAAATACTGTACTGTCGCCTTACTGTGTCCAGTACATAGTATACATGTATTGAACATTG
>NC_090762.1:10948826-11002666 GCF_036898095.1 Palaemon carinicauda | reverse complement strand
CTTGTAAAATATTTTGTTAAAGAATGAAAAGGAAAGGATCTACCTTTTGGTATTGCAAGGTTTTGTATATCACATGAACTATGTAGAGTGAGATTCCCTTCATTGTGATACTATAATGTTATTTTTGCTCTTCAATATTGGTTTCCCTGTTACTTTTATCAGCTTTTCTAAGTTCAAAGTTTGGATTCTTTGTTTTGAGAAATTATTTTGTCTTGAATACTAATTATTGTAATTTTCTTTTCAGGAAGAGTAATTTTGATATGGAAGTTAAATGTATCAACAAGGAATTCCAAATTCCTAACCCAGTCAAGCTCTTTGAACAGGCATTTTCATCATATCCCTTGATTCTAAAGGAAATAAGCAAGCAAGGGTTTGAAAATCCTTCAGCTATACAGTGTCAATCATGGCCAATATTGATGAAGGGATATGATATGATTGGAACATCTCACACAGGGTCTGGTAAGTTTGAATTAGTTTAAGGTAAAATATAGCAGTTTCAGGAAATTGCCCTTCCAATTAGCTTCCTTTCTTCAAATTGTAATCGTGTAAATCATTTCAAATTACCACTTTAAAAAGTACTTTATACAAGGTACTAAATTTAACTATCAAGTCATGTCAAAATTTTGTTTTAATCATAAAAACTAGAAACTAATTTTCATAGATTCTCATTTCTAAAAGAAACTTGAAATGGACAATGTGGTTATAGGGCGGGGTTATATTTCTAACAGTATGTTTTTGTATAAGTTTCAATTTGAATATTACAACTCTCATTTCTTTACAATTTAGTACTAAATAATTAGCAGGTATTTCCATTTGTCAGTAGATTAACTCATTGCTATAACAACAGGCCTTAAATCCTATTTGAAGAAAAGAAAAGGGAAGGGTTTTGTTGGTAAATGTCAATACTAACCCAGCTTCAAGAGAGAAACGATATGAACAAATTTCATCGAAATCCCATTTTTCATCTCCACCCGCATCATAAATGAAATTATTTGCCTCAGCTTGCTGATTGCTATTCAAATTGTAGCTGGACTCATTTCAGCCCCCCTCCCCAAATTTTATTCTATATTTTTTTCACATTAAATGGTTATTTGTATGTATTAAATAAAAGATATACAACTACAGTGAACCCTCGTTTATCGCGGTAGATAGGTTCCAGACGCGGCCGCGATAGGTGAAAATCCGCGAAGTAGTGACACCATATTTACCTATTTATTCAACATGTATATTCAGACTTTTAAAACCTTCCCTTGTACGTAGTACTGTTAACAAACTACCCTTTAATGTACAGAACACTTAATGCATGTACTACAGTACCCTAAACTAAAACAGGCACAAATATTAAAGGCAATTTTATATCATGCGTTTCCTAAACACGCTAAAAAGCACGTTAAAAATGGCAACCAATGTTTTGTTTACATTTATCTCTGATCATAATGAAGAAACAAACTGGAGGTAGAGCTTTGCTTATTACCCAGACATATTTCCCATACTATTCCCTTAGAACTACATCACATCTTCCTACTTTAGATATATATATATATATATATATATATGTATATATGTATATATATATATATATGTATATATATATATATATATATATTTATATGTATACACATATACATACCTACATATATACATATATACATACATACATACTGTATATACATAAATACATGCATACATATATATATATATATATATATGTTACTGTATATATATGGGTTATGGAAAAAATCCGCGATGGTCGAACCGCGAAGTAGCGAGGGTTCACTGTATATTAAAGAAATAAGCTGCTTAGTGTAAGTCAACTTAAGTCATACTACCTCATCACAGAATTTTGTTCTAAGGAAATAAGATTTTTTACATTGTCCTATTTACCATGCTTAACAAACATAGCACAAAATCTCCCAAAAGGAAAAACAACATCTGAAATTGAGCAGTCTCACATTCTTTAATCCATGAGTCAAATAAAATATAGTTAAACTATAAATATACTTAAATATTTTTTCTTGGTGCGAACTTGAACGTTTGCTTTGTATGTGATTGTCATTTTTTAAAAAGTACCCATATTTATAGACCTACATCCTACAAGATGAAAATCAAATATGGAAAGCTGAGCAAATTTAATACAATTTCTCAAATTTTGGAGTACCTTTCATAAAAATCAGAATCATTAGGATTTCCTATGGAAAATTAAAAAGGTTTACCTTTCAATCTAAACAAATTGATTCAACATCAGCAATTGAGGGTGTCCTTGTCCACACTATTCTGTCTTATTTCTATCTTTTTTTTTTTTTTTAAGGTTTTATAATTTATGTAGGAAAGTTTTTTTAATGTTCTTATTGTTCTTAATATATTCTTTAGGTTATTTATTTCCTTATTTCCTTTCCTCATTGAGCTATTTTTTCATTGGAACCCTTTGAACTTCTAGTATCCTGTTTTTTCAACTAGTAATGAAAATATAAAAAAGCTAATAAAAGATGTTTATCAATGACTAGTGGTATTGATATAAAATATTGATAGAGAGGGTGAGGGGAACTGGCTGGAAAGTAGAGCAATAAAGTACTTAATTGGAGATTTAGTTAGTTATCTTCAGCTGCTGAAATGTTGCGGGTACGGTGACTTTATGCTTAAGAACATCGCAGAAGGGTTGCGGAATAGATGAAGGTGGCACGAGGACTTCGGCCTTGAAGACGTCGCAAAAGGGGGGTATCTTCAAGATGGTACAGCAAATGCCTTCCCCCAAAATTTGGAGATTGTGCAAATGGGAGGGTAGGTAATGTTGACTACTTTTTGTCACAAGCGGGAAAGGATGGATGCTGCTTTTCGCCACCGGCAGGAAATCTCTTCGTCTGACATGAGAAGATTTTGGAGGTGGGTGTTTGTCGTGGGAAGGGGACACCACCGTTCGAACTTGGCTCGGGCCAACCAATGGTTATCTTATGTCATCTGAACAGTCTTCTTGAAGCTTATGTACTATTGTATGGGCAATCGATATTTCCATACGAAGAAGTTTTTTTTTTATTTTCTAGAACAAAATTTAATGATGCATTCTGGAGCCAATATTGCACCATGGAACAAAGTCATGACATGGGGCCCATGTGGTGATGTAGAAAAAAAAAAAGTGTGATTTTCATTGTAGCTTGATTAGCCCCCAAAGTGTTGCCGACAGTTATAATGGTGATGAAATCTTTGACCAAATATCTGCTGGATTTTTTTTCTCACTGGAGCAGTCGTTGAAAAACAGCTAAGATGTTTCTCAGAACATATTCCTTGAACTTTACATCATCTTCTAAAGGAAAGCATTTACTTATACATTGAAGTTATCAATAGCCATTATTTACTCTATCCCAGTCAGTTTTTAGAAATTTGAATTGTAATGCAAGAATTAACTTTTTTGTATATTTTATTGTATTCTAGTCTTATTCAGTTTGGGCCGATGTTTTATAAAGAATTTTGTAAACTTAAAATTAACGGTTTCCTTATTTTCTAGGCAAAACACTGGCTTTCCTTCTACCCGCCCTGTTACACATTTGTGCTCAGCCAACTCCAAGATGGGAACGTCCAGGTCCGACTTGTTTAGTTTTGGCTCCAACACGAGAGCTGGCTCAGCAAATTGAGCGTGAAGTGATCAAATTTCAATATGAGAATATCAGAGTGTAAGTATTCCTCTCAATCTGTATTTATCATCCTACATAATACTTTTTTGTTTTGCAAAGGTCTTCATTTTAAAAAAGGCAAAGATGCATGTATTAAACTAAAATCAGAAATTATGGTGGTTGTCTTGTACATTCAGTTGTAACAATAAGTCAAGTGGTATCCACTGAGATATGACTGCTTAGGTTACAATTTCAGAGTTTATCAGTTTATGAATTTCAAGATATAGTATGAATTGCAAATGATAAAAGTATGATATGGATGGAACATGTTTCACATCTTTTTAAATAGCACTTGGTTTAAGCTGTCCAATTTGTGGCTAGCTCAACTTTTATACAGCACTACTGTTAACCGAGTGCTATTTTAGTGTGTTTAACTTTTAGCATTACATTTCATGTACTTAGTTGATGATCATGAGCATTTATAGTAATTCTAAGTTTTCATTGTTCAGACTCATCACTAGAATCCATCATAAGTGGTCCACTTTTAAGCTGCGACTTTGGAGCACCTGCATTTTTCCCTGTACCTTAGGTATTGCTTGACAGTGGTGTTTACAGCTTTACACCCCCCTTGCTGTCTTTGTAATTCATTACCTCATCCCTTCCTTGTGGGGGCACTGTTGATAGCACCCTTTTATTCTCATTCCTTTCTGTCTTTTACATTTCATCTTCTTCAATAATTTTACCCTGCTCCAATTTCAGGGCTTATTAATTAAAAATATTTTGTGGAACCACTACAAGATCAATGTGGAACCCCTACAAGACCAAAGGTGTGATCGTCATTTCATTGAATAAGTTGATATACATATTGAGTTTTCATGGACTTATTTGTATTTTAATGTTTATTTTCTCCCTGCATCATTTAATTTTGCATATTTTTGTTTATCCCATCATTTTACTAATATAAATTTTATCATGCTCAGGATTTTTTAACACTACTTACATTACTTATGGTTTGGAAATGCTGTTTTTAGTTTTGAATGGTTATACTATCAGTTGAACACCGTCACATTCTTGGTATTCTGAGAATGTGAAGTGCAATCCTTTGGTTTCTTATATATATATCGAGAAATGTGGTTTTTGTTGTGCACATACTATACTTTACTGATGGATGTAGAAACATTCATTCCATTTACTAGGTACAGTACAAATATGGAAGCCACCAAATACTCTGATTATGGAAAAAAAAGACTGCAGTAGCACAAATAAGCATCAATTCAGTTCT
Source organism: Palaemon carinicauda (assembly GCF_036898095.1). Classification (NCBI taxonomy): domain Eukaryota; kingdom Metazoa; phylum Arthropoda; class Malacostraca; order Decapoda; family Palaemonidae; genus Palaemon; species Palaemon carinicauda. The sequence continues at coordinate 10,997,779 of NC_090762.1, read as the reverse complement.
CTCTTATCCAAGCAAGTGTCACAGGTTTTTTCGTTGTTTTTTCAGTGTGTGCTGTTATGGACAAGGTGATAAGAGACACCAGATTCAAAAACTCAATGCCATGTCAGAGATTGTCATTGCTACCCCTGGTAGACTGAATGATTTTGTCAGCCAAGGTAAGACATTTAACAATTACTTGTTTCAACCCTTTAAGTGCCAGTGGTTATGGTAATGAGTTTTTTTTTTTTTTTTTTTTTTTCATGCCTGTGATTTGGTTGATATTTTTAAAAGGATCATTCTTTAAAACTCAACTCAATAATATTTTAAGCTTTTGATATTTTGTATAATTTCATCTTCATACAATATTTGACAATGTTTATTGAATGACAAGCTTTAGTTTAGAAGTGGTTAGAACCACTGTAGAAAATAGTGAAGAAGATGAAAAAAGTTAAATGCAGGTGAAGCTCTAATGAAATCTAGTAAAATAGAAAGGTGGATCGAGAAATAAATGTAGAGGATAATAGGGAGGCATATATAATTGCTGTTCCAGGTGTTTAGGTGCCAGTGGTGGGAGATGAGAATAAGAGAGAGATTACAAGAGAAGTGAAGAGAACACTAGATGAAGCAGGAGCAAGAAAACACCTGGTATGGATAGTGTTAGAGCTGATATGTTGAAGGAAAGAGGTATGAGTGTACTTGAATGGTTGCTGAGATTGTGTTTTAGGTTGTCAGTGGTACGTGGACTTGGTGTGTGTATTGTTCTGAAATTCAGAGGTAAGGGAGATGTGCATAAGTATTAGTTTGTTGATTGTGATTGGAAAATTGTAAAGTGCTAATTAATAGGATTAAAGATAAAGCAAGAGGATGCAATCTTAAGAAGTGCCAGGTGATTTTAGAAGAGGTAAGGGATGTGTGGCTCAGATTTTTACCGTTAGATATTCGGGAAATATTTAGTAAAAGGTAAGGAAGTGTACTGTATGTTGCATTTATAGATCTGGAGAAAGCTTATGATAAGGGAAGCGATGTGGAATGTGATAAGATTATATGGAATTGTTGTAAGCAGTGAAGGGTTTATACATGGGTAGTAAAGTGTGTGTTATGATAGGAAATGAAGTGCAAGTGGGTTCCAGTGAGATGGGGCTGAAACAGTGATGTGTGATGTCACCATGGTTGTTCAATTTGATCGTTGATAGAGTTGTGAGAGAGGTGAATGCTTAAAAATGCTTGGTCGAGGATTGAAACATATATGAGAGTGATCATGAGTGAGAGGTGTCAGTTGTTTCCGGATACATTCAAGCCTCCTTTTTCGTGAGGGTTAGGTTACAGACACAGGTGCAATAAGTCAGTTTTCGCGAATATGGGTTATTCTAGATTGGGCTAACTCCTAACCTAAAAAGTCACTGCCCCTTGCCAGGAGTGAGTGCCCTTGCTGATGTTTAACACAGTAAATACTGCCTAATATTGTTTGTGTTTGGTTTCTACCGCAGTTTATAATCATATGTACAATGTCCAATACATGTATAGTGAGCCCTCGTTTATCGCGGTAGATAGGTTCCAGACCCGACCGCGATAGGTGAAAATCCGCGAAGTAGTGACACCATATTTACGTATTTATTTAACATGTATATTCAGACTTTTAAAACCTTCCCTTGTACGTAGTACTGTTAACAAACTACCCTTTAATGTACAGAACACTTAATGCATGTACTACAGTACCCTAAACTAAAACAGGCACAAATATTAAAGGCAATTTTATATCATGGGTTTCCTAAACACGCCAAAAAGCACGATAAAAAATGGCAACAAATATTTTGTTTACGTTTATCTCTGATCATAATGAAGAAAAAAACGCATTTAGTGTACACATCTGTGTATAGGTTAGTTTTTTGCATCGATTATATTGATTATACAGTATGTTCATTTTGTTATCACCAATGTTTTACTTAATTTTTCTTAGGACTTCCAAATGAAATGTTTTTCTTTATGGGCGGCGTCATAAAGTACGCTCCATCTTCGATCGTAATAAACAAACGAAGGCATTTAACGCGCATGATGAAAGTGATAAATAATGATATTACAGTAAAAGCTTTTAGAAAATGTTATTACAAATATTATTTACCGTATCTATATAAAATCATACATACGTTGCAAAGCAGGAAAACAATTTACGAGAGAGAGAGAGAGAGAGAGAGAGAGAGAGAGAGAGAGAGAGAGGTTGTTTTACGTACGTAAATGTAAATTTTAAACAAAAAAAATAGCCCCATTTCATATAAAATAGGTTATTAAAAATATTTTACTTTATCATATTACAGTAGTCTGTATAATACTGTAAAGTTCAGTACAGTATGTTGTTGTTAGTCGTGGTGATGAAATTCTCACGAAACAAAAACACGGCATTCGATTACAACAGCTGATTCATTCTCTCTCTCTCTCTCTCTCTCTCTCTCTCTCTCTCTCGTTATACAATACTTACATATAGATGAAGAAACTAAAATTAGTTTTCTTAGTGTCAATTAAATACGAATCGAAAAAATTATGCCGAGTCTACATCCATTTCAATTGTAGCTAAAAATACGGCATCCGATTTCATCAGCAAACCACTATTTTTTGGGAAACATCATTTTATTCTATTTTTTGGGAAACATCATTTTATTCTAGAAAATTGCTACTCTTTAAATCAGTGGTTCTCAAACTATGGGTCGCGACCCAAAGTTGGGTCGCGAGATCAATTTTGATGGGTCGCAGGGACACAGGAACATTATCATGCTTTCAGTGTTTCAGTGTATTTCAGTTGCTTAATTGAATTATTCTTCTTTAACCACAAATTACTTTTGTTATGTATGTTCATCTTCCCCCCACCTCCTGGGCCCCATGTAATGGTGCCATAGATTCTATTAATTTAGTTTTGTGAATTAAAAGCAGTGCCATAGATTCTATTAATTTAGTTTTGTGAATTAAAAGCAGTGCCATAGATTCTATTAATTTAGTTTTGTGAATTAAAAGCAGTGCCATGGATTCTATTAATATAGTTTTGGGAACGAAAAGCAGTGCCATGAATCCTGTTCGTTTAGTTTTGTGAAAAGGAAAAGCAGTGCCATAAATCCCACTAGTTTAGTTTTGTGAATGAAAAGCTGTACACATTATTTTTTTTCCAAAATAAAGTGTATATATCATTGCATGTTTTCTTTCTCTTCACTTTACTCTGGGTCGCGAAGGAATGAAATGTTTCAAATAGGGTCGCTCATGAAAAAGTTTGAGAACCACTGCTTTAAATAGTTAATTGCACATTAAGAAAGCGTGTACTTTTGTTTTTAAGTTTCGGGTGTGTTTTAAAAATCGAGTATTGTTGACTTCTTTTTGTTTTACTTTTGGCTGTGATCAGATCAGCTGACGTCTAGCTGCCGCTCTTGAGAGTGTACGAATACACTAACAAAGTATCGTTTATACCATTTCTTAACTTATTCAAACCGTCTATACAGTTGATATTACATAAGCACCAATGTGTTATAACCTATCAAATTTTTTTGTTTATTACATTTAAAACAACACACACACACACACACACACACTCTCTCTCTCTCTCTCTCTCTCTCTCTCTCTCTCTCTCTCTCTCTCTCTCTCTCTCTCTCTCTCTCTAAAACTGCGGAAAGTGACAATATAAATTTGATAACGATAGCATTGCTTGCATGACATTGCAAGCCTACTAGAGCATCTCTCTCTCTCTCTCTCTCTCTCTCTCTCTCTAACAAATATCTTTGTTGCTCCTCAGTTTCATTTATATTGAAAATCAATCATGATTCAATTTTCCTTACTTTCTCCAATCTCGCACCATCGGTCACATCGCGGTATTTTCGAAATTTCCGGGAAATCCGCGATATATGTATATACATGTGTTATGAAAAAAATCCGCGAAGTGGTGAATCCGCGATGGTCGAACAGCGAAGTAGCGAGGGATCACTGTATACTATGTACTGGACACAGTAAGGCTACAGTACAATATTTTGCGTAAGTAAATCTTTACAGAGCTGTCATCATCCCCTTACTGTTCTGTATAATAAAACAATTGTACCTATCTAGTAATACTTTAATCTAAAACTTGCTGATACTGTAGTATGTTACTGTAATATATGTACAGTAATATTACTACAGTACAGCTTAACTGTATTGTAAGTGTTCGATATTTTCGTCAGATGACTCTATGTAGCCTAAGCGTTTTCTTGAAGCACGACGCAACTACTTAGGTGTCATCTGTTGCGCAGTATGTTATATCTACTGTACAGTAACCTGATAATTATATTTATTCCATCTACTTGAAACTTGCTGATACTGTAGTGTATATTACTATAATTTATGTACAATAATATCAATACAGTACAGCTTAACTGTACTGTAAGTGTTCGGTGATTTCGTTCAGACGGTAGCCTACGCATTTTCTGGAAGCACGACACAACTCGTGCGTCATTTCTTGCGCAGTATGCTATATCTACCATAGAATAACCGGATAATTATATTTATTCCATCTACTTCAATTGGCTAGAAAAATAAAAGATAATGATAAAAGTATCGTCAGTAACATTACAGTATAATCATTGCATAAATGCTCACGTCAGTAACATTACAGTATAATCATTGCATAGAAACAAAGTATTAAGGTTGAGAATGGGTGTAAATATGTATGAACGGCTAGAGTGGATATGAAGTTGTTAATGTAGTGTGGCCATGTAGTGAGAATGGAAAATGGCCATCTGCTGAAGGTGATGAATGCAAAAGGTGATGGGAGAAGTGCAAGGAAAAGGCCGAGTTTTGGGTGGATGGATGGGATGAAGAAAGCTCTAGGTGATAGGAGAATAGATGTGAGAGAGGGAAAAGAGGGAGCTAGAAATAGGAATAAATGGTGAGCAATTGTGACACAGTTCCAATAGGTATTACTGCTTCTTCCGGTCACCTTGATTACATGCCAAGGTAGAAGCAGTAGGGGATTCAGAAAATGAGGCTTCATGTGTGGTGGATGCCCCAAAAATTGGGAAAGTCCCTTGATATTATCAGAAATATATGGTATATTCAATCTTTTTACTTGAGAAAGGGGAAATGGTCATCTTATGACAAAGAATTTTTTTTTTAAATGGCTAAGTAAGTGACAACAGTTTCGACTAAAGGTGCTTGTTTAATTTTTACGTGCCATAACAAAAAATTGGTATTAATCTTGTACACACAACAGCGCATATGTTCTGTAATGGCATTCGTTTAACAATTGTTACAGATTTGGTGAATTTGAGTGGTGTATCATACCTTGTATTGGATGAAGCAGATCGGATGTTGGATATGGGCTTTGAACCTCAAGTCAGAAAGATTGTGATGAATATACGACCAGACCGTCAGACTATTCTAACAAGGTTTGTAATATCCTTACTCTTATTATTTGGTATTTGGTTTTCTATATACTTCAGACTATTGACCTATGTCTTTTTCTATTATTTTCCCTATATTTTTATATTACATTTTTTCTTGCATTTTATTGCTAGTTCATTTTTCAAAATGTGTTAATTTATGTAAAGCAAGCTTTAAATGACTGTAATGCAAATAGATTTATATTGCTGGGAAGTTAATTAAAGAAATGAAGCAGTTTTGTTGGTTGCATTTCAGTCTTTGGAATTTTTCTATGACTGCTGTAAATGACATCCCTTTTCAATCCTTTCAGTGCTACCTGGCCCGACGAAGTTCAGTTACTGGCTAATAAGTTATTAACTAATCCTATTCATGTGATAGTAGGATCACTTGATCTCCAAGCTGTAGATACCATCACACAACGAGTAGTTGTGTGTTCCATCATGGAAAAAGAAGAAAGGGTAAGGATTTCCCCTCATGGAATATGAAATTCCTAAATGAATGATTATAATTATAGAAGTTGAATTAAAATTTTGATTAGCACATTTGTGTTAAATTAGTCTTCACATTTTCATTTCAGTTGCTGCAATTTATGAAAAACTTGAAGCCAGAAGACAAAGCAATTATTTTTGTTGCACAAAAAATTACTGTTGATGATCTCTCTGTGAAGCTCCTAGAAGCAGGGTATGCGGTAAGTGTCATTCTTAACCTAAGTCATGTGGTTTCTTATTTTGTTGTTCAATAGGTAGTTCTGTTTTACATTTTGATTGGTTTTAAATAAGCTCCAGATATCGATAGTGTCTTGTTGAAAAGATTCCTTCAAAGGTAACTCTCCATGTTTCATATATGTAATTAACTAAACAAAAGCTTGACACACACTCTTAAGAAAGGAAAAGTGAAGCAGGCCAGGGAAGAAAATGTTTCCACTTCCTAAGAAATTAAGGCAATATTAGACTGCATAGTTGATGGGTTTGCAAAGTCTTCTAATTTTTCCACTATAAATGCCAAAGCAAGCTGTCTTAATTATAATCCGTTTAGAACCAGCCCAAGAGCTATTGACTTTCTAGTAACAAAAATCCTAACACATTTTTTTTTATTCTTCTCTATACATGTTTTTACTGTTTCTAAAATGTTTGCTGTAACAATATTTTTTCCTCAGGTGGAAAGCATGCATGGTGGCCGAAATCAGCGTGATCGTGAATATTCATTGCGTCAGCTGAAATCGGGAAGGAGTAAAGTTTTGATTGCTACTGATGTCGCAGCCAGAGGGATTGACATTAATGATATAACGTGAGGGTTTATAAAGTTTTGCAATATATTTCACTAGTAATGATTTATATTTTGTACTTGCCATCTTAGTTCTTATTGAATTTACATGAAACTGAATTGAAGTTGCTTATATAATAGAATGATTTTTATTTAAGATTCCTCTTATAATATATGGTTTTCTGTTTTGTTTTCTCAGACATGTTGTTAATTACGATTGTCCAAGGGACATGGAAGAATATGTACATAGAGTAGGGAGAACTGGGCGAGCTGGGCGATCTGGAGAATCTCTAACCCTTGTATGCCGTGATGATTGGAAGGTTTCTGGGAAATTAATAGAAATACTTGAGAAGTCTGATCAGGTAAGAAAGTGCCATTTACATAACCCACATTCTATTTTCTAGATGTAGCATTATTGGTTATTTGCTAACTAGAGCTTCAGATATACTTTTTTGAGATTGATAGTTCTCTGCTTTTTTATGGTTTGATGGTTAGGGTTATTCAATTGCTTTTTACTCCTTGAAGGAAAATTTTAATTAGGTAGCAGGTAACTGTTGCATCAGGAAATCTATTTGTTTATTTTGTTAGTTTGGTTTTCAAGACCATCTGAAAAATCTACAAACACCCCAACTGATGATTATTTAAATTTAATTTAATTTTCATTTTTGTCTGTGTGGTGTACTTCTCTAAACACCACCTGCCCCCTTTAGCCACTGCCTTAATTCAGAAATGCCCCTTGAGCATTCAAGAATAAAATAATGAAATATAATTGTTAGCCATGAGTAATCTGTAATTTACTCTTGTAGATGTTTTCCTAGCCAAAAATAAAAAAATCTTCATTCTGATCAAAGGTTGTTAGTTGCACCAATAAAGTTAGTAGGGTTTAATTAATTGAAATTTAAGTGATTATAATGGTCATGAATCTGACAAATTGAATTTTGAGCTGAAACCTTGATTCTATAGTTTTTGCCTCTCATATTTAGATGCATTTTGTAATTTTCATGTATTATACCAGAGTACAGTACAGTACATTACATTTTCTTTTCTTTTCCAGGAGGTACCCAATGATTTGTTGAGAATGAAAGAAAGATACGAAAGAGTGAGAGAAGAAGGCCGTGATCGATTTAATCGTAATGGCAAAATTATGGGCTATGGATCAAACATAAGAAATGGTTGGTCTGTAGCATAATTTATTTTCTTTTTCTACACGGTACCAATCATATTTGCATTGCAAAGACACCAATAGGGAATTTTGTTAAGTTTATCAAAATTTAAGATACTGCACAAGCATGACATCAATAGATAAACTATTGTATCAAAGAATACGACTTGTATTTAATGAGAAATATTCATATCTGCAGTTAGCTCCTTAGTCCCAGAATTTTAAGCAATGTTCCCTCTTTCCTCTCATTACCTGATTATTAAGTGTAATTATTTAGAAATGTACCTATATGTACTTTTGAGGATAGCAGTTAACAATGACAATATCCAATAGGGCTAAGTCTGGCAATGAGATGATTTCCAGCCATTTAGTGTTACCGTTTCATCATTAAAACTGCAGTATTTTCTCATTTGGAAATTATGTACCGGAACTTTTGTTACCAGTGTTGTTGTGTATTTAGTTCGTGCTTTAGTTTAAGGTATCTGATATAATTTATATAGATATCTATTTTCTTATGCACCAAAAAGTATAATCTTTAGTTGAATTTTTTAGGAAATCTGTTTAAGGCTTTAAGTTATATTCCATGTAATAGAGTACATAAAATAAATTATAAAAATTATGCAGGTCTAGTTATTCTTTTATTTCACATACCAAATTTATGGGAAGAAAAGGTTGAACCTATCCTTTGAGTATTAATAGATGAAGTCTCCAGTAATAAGGGAAAATTCAAAATTAACTCTGGAAGAAATGACTAACACCGTAACTAGTTAACTGGCGTAATGCAGAGCATGGCAATCAATAATCTGTAAATATAACAAGTTTTATCTGCTGGAGTATGTGAAGTTTCTTGAGAAGTGTTAACCTTATTCTTTAATTAATATAAAAGCTACATTATACACATTTGTTCTTACACTAATACAAGCAATTTCCCTTTATCAGGGGTATGATTTCAATGATGCTGGAAAACTTTCGTTAAAACTTTTAATGAGGTGCTGGGAGGTGGTGCATTAACTTCACCTGACTAGCCACTCGGTTGTAAAGCTCCCTTTTATTTTGGCCACAGAGCAGTACAGACTTATTTCTTTGATAACTCAAACTGACTGGTGTACTTTTCAGTTTTTTCTTATAGAATTGTTTGATAAGATGGAGAGACTCGTTTGCAGACATTCTGGTTTGCCCTGGTAAACCTGGGTAGATTTAGCTAAGGAATTGGCAATTCCCAAGCTGTTGCCGTTGTCAGGATTTTTGCCTTTCTTGTCTGTTCATCTACCTGCAAGAGGCGGCAGTAGACATGAGGACCATTGACAAGTCCTCCCCTGCTGTTGGGTAAAGTTGTTTGATCCGTAACTCGAATACAAACCACGCTATTTATTAGGGGTTATACTTTTGGGGCAGGTGAAATGACGAGCCAATAAATTTTAGCGAGGGTTAACTACCCACACCGCTAGTTAGTGGGGTTGGTAGCTTGCTACCACTCCTGTGATTTAGTCCCTTTACTTTTGGCTCGGATAGAGAGTGGTTGTTTCCTCTCTCCCTCCTCGCCTATTCTGGCCTGCCATTAATTTTTGTCTTTTAACTTACTTTTTCATTATGTATATATATGTGTATAGAAATGTGATAAGTTTCCTTTTCAGTGTTTGTGCTGTGTGTGTGATACATATACGACAACGACACTTGCGTAGATTAGCAAGGCCAGAACAGTTCCACTTCGTGGGGTACGACCTCTCCCTCTCTGGTCCATCGATCTTTCCGTCGGCATATAACCGTTAACCTGGGTCGCCGCAGGGGAATCGTCATCGCCTGAACCCTCTTCATTCAGCTTTTGTCTTCGCCTTTTCCATTTTCCTACGGGAAACATGGATTTCTGAGCGAAGGGAATGTGGCCTCTAAAAGATTGACTACGGTCGTTCACCTTTACAACAACAGTGTACTATTTGGGAAGCTCCTTTCCCGTGCGCGGGTTAGGTTGCTCTTCCGATTGTTTGTCAATTATTTTTAGTGAAATTATAATTGTTTTAACTTTTCAGCTTTTCTCTGTGGGGAACACTTCCCTTCGGAGGATCAGTGGTTCTCACTATTAGTGAATATTCTTAGCTGATTTAAATAATTGTAATTGTTTCTATTACAGTTACTCCGCTCCCCCCCCCCCTTCTCCCGTGGATGTCCACTGGGGAAGGAAGGGCGCAATACTTATTTTTATGTTGTTCCCTCGGGGTTCTTCTAAGGAGTTCCTCCCTAGGGAATTTGTTAAATAATTAATTTTATTTTAGGCGCAATACTTAGTTGTTCCTCTTTGGAGTTCCTCCCTAGGGAATTTTTGTTAAATAATTTTAATTTTTTCCCAGTTAACTATGCAGTTTTTCTTTGTTTGACTAAGAGTGCCAACGAAGCAGAGCTGTTCTGTTCATGCCTGGGGAATCTGCTGTCACTGCCGTCCCTCAGAGGACATCGTCATGGACGTCATCCCTTCTCTTAGAAGTACTCCCGTGACATGACCAGCACTTCAGATCACCATAGAATGCTAAAGGAGGTTTGCCTCCAGGGGTTGGACTACTTCCCTTCCGAGGAAAAGTTTCCTCCCCAGGTGTGAGGTTGTTTCTCCCTTCAGAGGGAGAACTTCCCACATCTTAATAAATTCGTTGTCTCAGATTGCTGTTGCAGCCTTCGCCCAGACTTCTCTCCCCCCTTGCTGAGTTTCTCTTCCTTCAGGGCCGGAGCACGGTCTTGGCAAGTCTCTTCTACGAAGTGCCTACCTCTCTCGTTCACGAGAGAGGCCACTCATAGAGACTCCTCTTCGGAGGATTGCTACTGTTAAAGGTCAGCTTACAGATCCACTGGCCCTCAATTGGCGTCATCGTGGGCGTCTTCTAGTCTCTTGTACAAAGTTTTCACCTCTCTCATTCGTGAGAGAGGCCACTCATAGAGACTCCTCTTCGGAGGATCGCTACTGTTAAATTTCAGCTTGCTGATCCACTGGCCCCTCATGGGCGTCATCACGGTCGTCTTCAAGTCTCTTCTACAAAGTGTTCACCTCTCTCGTTTGTGAGGGAGGCCACTCATAGAGACACCTCTTCGGAGGATCACGCTGCTCATCAGTTCCGGATCATCCTACCAGCAGACCTACCAGCGCAACCTTGCGCTGCAACTTAGTTCGTGGACTTAGGTCCTGGACTCTTCTGTGGATCTTTCACAGTTGCCATCAGTGGATGTTCGCCCTTCCAATGGGCACATCCCAGTTCCTGATCGTCCTACCAGCTGACCTGTCGATCTACCAACACATCCTTACGCCGCTGGTAGTCCTTTAGACTTCAGTCCTGGACTCTTTAACGCGGACCTTTTTGCGGTCCCCATCGGTGGATGCTCGCCCTTCCAAGGGGCACATCCCAGTTCCTGATCGTCCTGCCAGCTGACCTACCGATCTACCAACGCAACCTTACACCGCTGTTAGTCCTTGGACTTTGGTCCTGGACTCTTCCGTGGACCTTTACAGTCTCCATCATGGATGTTTGCTCTTCCAAAGGGCTCATCCCAGTTTCTGGTTGTCCTGCCAGCTGATTTGCCAAGCTACTAGCGCTACCTTCGCGTGCCAACAGTCTTCCGTGCACGCGCGCCAACAGTCTTTCACGCACCGACTTTCTTCCGCACGCGGGAGACCATCGGCACCCGCACGCTCTCGCACCAACAGTATTGAGCGTGCGGGTGCGCCGATAGTCTTGCGCGCGCGTCAACAGTATTGTGCGCATGAGTGCGCCGACAGTCTACCCCGCGCGCGCCGACGGCCTTCCGCCTGCGCTAACGGTATTCCACACGCGGGCGCCAATGGCCTTCCGCACGCATGCGCGGCAATGATCTTGTGAGCGGCAGTCTTCTGCGCGTGCGCCGACGGTCCTCTCCGCGTAGTACTCTCACGCACGCGCCAATGCACCTGCCCTTGTGCAATCAGTCACGCTTCGGCGCATTCTAGGGAGAATGCACAAAACTACAGTGCCTTACTGCGCGCCAGCGCTCTTCCACACTTTCCTGCGCAGTTGCGGTCTCTACCGCGCACGCCAACAGCCTTCCACGCGTGCGCACGCTGACGGCCTTCCGCCCACGCCAACGGTATTCCACGCACGGGCGCCTATGGTCTCGCACGCGCGCCAGCTGTCTCCACGTAGTACTCTCACACACGCACCAATGCACCCGCCCTTGTGCAACCAGTCACGCTTCGGCGCATTCTAGGGAGAATGCACAAAACTACGCAGTGCCTTACTGCGCGCCGGCGCTCTTCCGCACTTTCCTGCACCCTCCTGCGCAGTTGCAGTCTCAGATCCAATGCGCCAGCTCTTGCCAAAGAATCGGGGCTCGCAGATCCAATGCACCAGCTCTTGCCTAAGAGCCAGCGCTTAGCTGCTCTCCAGGCAGAAATTGAGCACCAGCATCATCCTGTGTGCCATCGCTCCAGTAGTCTCCTACACACTCGCGCAATAGGCAGTAAAAAGGAATAAAACCTTTTGGACAGGTCACCATTGCCCTATTTCTCCCTGCAAACACATAACAATGCCACTGGGAAAAGAGGAATAAGGCTTCTTACATGGGGAATCCTTCGTCCCTGTCTCTTTTGAAGTTTCTTTTTACCTTGACAGACCACCGTCAGCAAACAGATCATTGTTTGCTGATGGCTAGTTCACGGTTTACTGATCGCTAGGTCGCTGATCGCCAATTGCTAGATCAACACTGATCTTTGACCTCTAGTCCCTCCAATGACTAATGATCTCCGATTGCTAGCTTTTCCAATCACCGATTGATAGTCAATAACCAGTCATCAGCTTGCTGAACACTAGATCACCGATGGGCAGCTCATCTTTCTTCGATCATTGAACTCAGCTCGCTGATCTCTGACCAGCCCATCTTCAGCTTGCTCATCTCTGACCAACCAGGGGGTACCATAATCAGTTTGCTGATCTTTAACTCGCCATTGGCTCACAGACCACCGATTCATCGGTCATCATCGGCAATTCACCAGCAGTTCGTGACTCGAACTTACTACTCAAACTTTTCCTGTAGTTTCCTAGATCAGAAAGTATACAACATACTTCTCGCTACTGGCCGTTCGCCATAACACTCAAGTGATCGGCAAATGTTCGACAACCCTCATCAACGGCTTGTCGACAGGGAACTACATGCGAGCACTCTCCAACTGCACAGTAACCACGATACCCAGTGGTTAACCATTGATTAACATTCGCCAGATTGATTCTATTCTAAGGAATAGCATCAATCCCATCAGGGCGCATGGTAAGGCTAAGCGTTGCCTTCCTTCTGTTACTTAAAGGAATTCTCTCTGAGAAGAATTCTTACACTGGGTATCACGCCTGATCCTTTACGACACGAGTCAAGACTCCAGCGTCGACAATTTTCCATGCAAAAGGATCCGCAAGGAGCTGTCCCTTTGGGTCGATGTCCACACCATGTTGGAGTTCGAACAAGGGCTAAGACTTTGGGTCTTCATTTGCACATTGGACCTAAAGGACACTTACTCCCAGGTCCAAACCATCCATCTAGGAAGGTTGGAAGATTCAGTCTAGACAAACAAGAAACACCAGTTCAAGGCACTGCTTTGGTCTTTCCACTACACCCATCCTGGTCTCACAGGATTGACTTCTGTCTCCTCTGTTTTGGGACTGACTGACTGACCTTAGCAGACTCAGTGGCAACCTTGCATTAACACCGGAACTTCTGAGTCTTTTTACCAAGATCCAGTGATCAGGGTAAACCTGCGAAAGTCTTCCCTACTTCCCTCCCAGAAGACTGGTGTATCTGGGAATGATTCTAGACACCAATCGCCACAAAACCTTCTCGAAACGAGAACGACTCCCATTCCAAAGGGACTTGAGTTGGACTGGAATCAGACCCTCGATCCCCCAAACATTCTGACCCCCTTGGGACCGGAAGTTTGGACAAACCACCAGGGATGGGTGTCAGTCGAGAATCTACAGAGCGGCATAACCATCTCATCATCCTTTCCCACCCCTCGGACTTGAGGTTGCGCTTGAAACACATCAAAAGATGAGAGGAGGGACCATAGTGCTGCACCACACGACCTCAGCCCTCTGGACAGAGTCCAAAAGTACCTTCACTTAAATCTCTTAAGAGATGAAGGCCAACTTTCCGGTCCTTCAGCAGCCTCATTGGTTCCTAACAGTCCACTCAGTGATGTGATGGACGACACACCACACAACACAGAGACTCACATCGACAAGCAAGAAGGAACTTGCTCGTAGCCTCTTCCCATCTAACTATAAACAAAGTCCGTTCAGTACCACTATCAGCCCGCTTCATTCCAGACGAGAAGAATGTGCTCGCCGACAATCTGTGCACAGCATGTCAGATAAGGTATACCGAATGGTCTTTGGATCGCCTTGTAGCCAACAAAGTCCCGACTTTACGGGGTCCTCCAACTAGGGATCTGTTCGCAACCCTCCTGAATCTCAGGCTGCCGTTGCTCCCCAGCCCTAGACCCCAAGGCTCTCTGGCAACAACGGTGGGTACAACGATGTTTACGTCTCGTCCCTGTTTTATCTGGAGAAGGGCACCCAAGAAGGCTAGAACATTGGTCAACCTCTTAAGGATTCTCCAAGCTCCGCTATATTATGCAAAACGGTTTCCAAACCTTTTGCAGCTCCTGATAGTGTGTCCAAGAGAACCCTCTCCACATCACAGACAACCCACTTCAACACCTACCACAAGCTATGGCTTTGCTATGATTGTACGCCTGGAGACTACCCAATACCTCTTTTGCGAAAAGGTTGTCTAGATATCTGAGGAATTCCTCGGCATCAGTCTACCAGGCAGTATAATGTCTTGTGTGGTTGGTGTCATGTGAAAGTGTCTCTCTCCACTCGATACCTCAATTCCAGCAATAGCGGAATCCTCGAGTATATACAAGAGGAAAAGACCCCCTACAGTATTCAGTTTCGACAGGTAAAGATGATCACTCAACCTTGATCCTTCACCTTCAAACTGAAAGAAAGGGACACCCTCTCATCGATAGACTTTTCCTAACTCAAGCAAACTTACAACTTGCCTTTCCCCAGTCGGAATTGAGACCTTCCTCTCGGAACATGGTTCAAATTCTCCGATCCCTAAAGAGACCTTATGTTCCACTTCACCAAGCAACAAATTTTCTCCTGATTTAAGAACACATTTTTCCTACACACTCGGACAGCAACCATACGAGTCAAGGAACTTCATGGTCTCTTTCGACATCCCCCATTATTGAGAAGGGTGAAAGACAATGTTCAGTTTCGTCCCTGAGTATGTCGCCAGACACAGTCTCCAGAGGTGACGGATCCTACACAAGTCTCCACTCGGTAACGGACGAGCCAGATCATCCGTTACTGTACCCAGGGTAAGGTATGAGACTTTACCTAAAGAAAACGGCAACAGCCCACCTGGGTCCCTTCTCTTGTCATCAGTACTGGGGGAGACTAGAAGAGGATCACCGTAACATCATCTCGACATGACGACTCATAGAGTGTCAGGGGCATAACTATGCCCCTGGTCCTTCTTAGCAGATTACTCTGATGCAGGTTTTACAAGAAAGGATGTGAATGCTCCAGGTGACTTTCACAACCATTCTCCTTCAAGACGTGACCCACAGGAACTCGATACGATCTCTATCGGTCCGGTGGTGGCTGCACAACAGCTGGTTGTATACCTCAAGCTCCTTATTGGACAAGTAGCAGAAGGTTGAAGGCACTGTTACCCGGTTTTAGTCTGCATGAATGACAGGATTTGACTGGCTCTTATTCTTTTCTTCATCCTACCCTCTCGTGGGGAAAGCAGCATCCTGGGTTCTCTGCATAAGCTGACCTCAAACCACTGCAGCTTAATACTGGGTACACAAGGGAGCATCCCTTGCGTACCTAGTATTAAGCTAATGCTGTTGCATCCCCATACCCTGGCGAGGTGGTATTGGGAAAGTCTTGGTTACATCAGGGTTTTCCTACATAGACTCAGAATAACTTTACCTAGACCGTCGCACTTCTCAACACAGATTGCGTAGACTGCGGACCTTGCGTAGCAAGGTTTTAGTGAGGGCAGGAACTCCTGAGTACTAACCTACTCAGATAAGGAGCCCCGGGCAAAGCCAAAAGCCAGATTAGCAGGGACGTCCACCCTTCCTAATGGGTGAGTTGCCCATAATAAATAGCGTGGTTTGTATTCCAGTTACGGAACAAATGAAAATTTCGTAGATAATTTTTATTTTTCCTAACTATACAAACCTTAGCTATTTATACAAACTTGCCCACCATCCCTATCCCCCCTTGTCCTACCTCCAAGAAAAGTGACTAAATCACAGGTGTGTGAACAGGAGTGGTAGCAAGCTACCCCCCCCCCCCCCTACCCCCGCTAACTAGTGGTGTGGGTAGTTAACTCTCGCTAAAATTTAATGGCTCGTCATTTCAGCTCCGCCTAAAGTATAACCCCCTAATAAATAGCTAAGGTTTGTATAGTTAGGAAAAATAAAAATTATCTACAAATTTGTCATATTCTCTCTTGCTTATAGTATCATCATTGCCATCCTCAGAATCCTTGATGATTAAAGCTTGGTAAGGAGGAAAAGAAATGTACATGCCCTCTTTCCTGCCTCAGGACTTGTTTCCTTGACATTCTTCTGTTGCTGAACCCTGCTGCATTGAAGTAAAAACCATGAAACCAAAGTTTCTTGACTGACCACTGCATGTACACGTGAGAGAGGCGATGTGGCACTTAACACCAAAGCAGCGTGGGGATGTGATTGAACGCGAGATACAGGTGTTCAAGTCCCTGCTACCAGTACGAGACTGAGTACTCACACCGCCATTTAGGATAAAGGGTGTCAACCTTGTCTCCTTCCTTTTTCAAAGAATTCCAGAAAGACAAGATCACCTAGGAAGACAGCAATACAGCAGAAGGATTGTGGTGGAGTGTACAATAGACTAGCACTCATTTTAAATGAGCATGATGCCAGCAGATTGTCTTTGCCCACCATCACCACGTGATCGGTCTTTACTTAGGAGGATTAATACTACTGGAGATCCCCTGGCTCACAGTTCTTACCTGAACCCATGAAGCCAGGTTTACCAGTCAAACTCATTTCTTGCTCCGCCATTGACTGGTAAAAAGGGTCTTGGAACCAAAGATACCTACGGAGCTAGTGTTATTGTTATTCCTAACAATCTCTTTTATACATGTTTATCTTTGATACCTTTTGGGTAAAATTCTTGAACGTTTTATGACTCGGTTTATTAATGATTTTTAATTTCAAGAACAATAACATAGAAAAAAATCCATACACGAGTCAATCACTTACTACTCTGGAAGATAGTTTAAATCTGATTTGATTAAGCCCATGATAACACACAGTTGCCTGCCTTTAGGCAAAAATCAGTAACAACAGGTGTGAGATTACCACAAGCTATGTTCAATGTAATAGAGGGTTATAAAGTGTAATGATTTTACCGTAGTTCAATATTCCAAGAAGCTTGTAACGGATTCACCAATACGTCGAGTAACAAGTTTGACATTAATTTTTTCTAATAAAGCAGCACAGGAAGGAGCCATTGCTACTAAAAGCATAAGAAAATAGTTACCGTCTATAAACAAAGGTCTGAGTACAACCGACTCTTAAGTTCCAGTACACTGTCGGAAGATTAACTTGGCAATCAACAACTGATAGTTTGACCGGTAAGCCTGGCTTCCCCTAATCCGGGTCAGGGCATCTCCAGTTATTTTTCCTCCAAGGTCTTTACGCATTTGGAGATCTTCCTACGCGTGGAGGTCGGTCCATGTCACAAGATCCTTCCATGCCCCAAGACCAGTTAAGGACACAAGACCTCCTATGGGCTAGATCTTCCGACACATCCAACCAAAGAGCTGAGGCAGATGACTTTACAAGACTGCTCTGTACACTTGTTCAAGCATTGAGAAACCACACCTTATCACCCAGAGACACTACATGCCACTCTGCTACATCGCTCTCATTTGCCCTTTAGAATCTGAAGCACCTTGTGCATTACCAGCCTCTGACGGCATAAGAGAAAGGGGCAACCCAACCTCTGAGAATCGGACACTAAGGGTTTCGCCACAGTTCCGTTGTGTGTCCAGTATGTGTATACAATAGAGGGATTTTCCGGATGTATGCATCAAGAGAGGAGGATTCCCGAGAAATAGTTGACTTATCAGTACTAGTAAAAGTGGAGAATCCAGAGGCGGAGACTTCGCTTGTCAAGCTTTAGGAACTCATTTATATAATGACTTTGGAAGGCAACCGTGGTTCCCATCAAGGGAGGAATAACATCCTTAGAGATTACATGGTCAGAGCTAAATTTATCAGATTGAATAAGAGTGCGCTTCACTTGACAATGACTGATCTACATACCGGGAGATGTAAACCTTCTCTATTGACTGATCTAGCTATGAACGCACTTACTCGTCCACGAGGGCAAACTGTTCTCGCCACTTGAGTCTGCTTCCAGACCCCCAACCAACATCATAGATCGATCATTGGTGAGGTGCAGTCCCCAACTTCACCACGATCCAGTATTTAGTAAAGCTTATCACTGTAATCGCTTAATCAGTGGGCCAACGGGGTCCTAAAGAGAAGGGATACTGTACCCTCCTTCTCACAACTGGGGAGTTGCCTATCAAGTTGTAAGGCATTGTGGCAGCAGCGCAGAGAAAACAGCTAGTGGTTAAAAGTCATCCGAGACAGATACTCAATCCCCTCCGTTCATCAATTCTCGCCCTTCACAAAAACACTGAAGACGTTCAAGAAATATCATCCGAGATCGCCAAAAGCTCTGACAATAGTTACAGAGGTAAAGATGATGGAAGGGAAGAATTTGCTAGAAGTCGTACAAGACTGATCTCTAAACTTTTAGTCTTTTCCTAGTGGAAAGTTCAGCAAGAGACTGGTCATCGATCTATTCCACTGAATGGGTTATTCTGCAAACATCCTTTTCAAGATGATGACAACAAGCACCAACAGGAAAGATCCATTCATGCTTTCTGTAGACCTGGAGGATGCGTACTTTCAGATGCCCATTCATTGGGCCTACAGAAAGTAGCTCCGTTTCGTTCTCCGAGGAGTAGCGTGTCGGTTCAAAGCCCTGTGATTTGGAATGTCCACTACTTCCCAAGTGTTCACACTGATCTCGTTTTTGGGAATGCTCAAATGGGATTCCTCTTATGAGATGTCTAGATAACATGTGCCTACATTATCTCAGTCGTGACACACTTGTCACCTCTGTAATCTTTACTACGCCTGCCATCCTTAACACTTGTCTTATTACTGTGCTATAGATCTTGAATTTTAGCTTGACTGGCATTTTCTTCTCAACTAAAGCCTCACATCCTTTCTCCAGAATTATAATAAAACCCAAGACTAAATTATTCCACCTGTTTTATAATCTAGCCTCTACTTCCATGTATGGTTATCATGTCCCTACGATCCTTACTGCTCACCATAGTTTCAACTCTGTAGTAGAAAAGAAGTACTAGTGGAGGTCGTGGAGCGACAAAAACAAACCGTTCAATAGGCATGAACATCCGCGAACGTGCTAAGGACTATAGATTTGATGAAGAAGCCTGCAAAACATGTACACGGCTCTTTGAAGGTCGGAGAAGATTAATACATCGGGAACCAAACACCCTGTGGGGGTATTAAGCGCTTAGGTTAACACTTGTGCTTTACCCGGTACCTCAGAAGAAAAAGTAGCTACAGGAAAAACTGCCAGGTGTTGGGAGTGGTTTCTGTTACAAACAGCCACCTAGAAGAGAGCTGACTATTGACAATCCTGAGCAGGAGAACGGTGAGGCGAACGGCGAGTTGATGATAGGTGAGCTGGCGATAGATGATCATAGGCTGGTGAATGGCGAGTGACGATAATGAGCTGGCGAACGGTCGCGAGCTGAAGGATCATTGGGGATCATGAACTGACGCTGCAGCTACAGTAGGGCGAGCTGAGTCTATTGGCAAGATGAGTTAGCTGGGTGACAAGTCGGCTGGCGAGACGAGAAGAGTTGAGAAGAGACGAGATCTGGGCAAGGTGAGTGCTGGGCTAGGTCTGCTCCCAAAGAGAAAGAGCGGGGAATGTACAAATCCAATTCCCGCTGGAAGAATCTTCCTTAGTGGAGACCGAACAGGTGAAGGAAGTCTCCCTTAGATAGGAAAAGGCGACCTAAACATCTGCTGCCACTGTCGACAATTCTCTCTGCAAGCAAAAGGGAAAATTCCAACACCTGGAGGCAAAATTTACTTTCTGCCTCTCTTCAGTGAGCTCTAGCTGAAATTGAATGTTGACATCAACTGTTGCTAAGATCAAAGCCAAAGCTTGTTCTCTGGGTTCCTCTGAAGAGGTTACCCAAAGGATGCTGTCAGTGAGACGGACAGGAATGGACAAATCCAATTCCCGGCAGAGGAATACCCCGAAGGTAAGACTAAACAGGTGAAGGAAATCTCTCCCGCGGACGTGAAAAGGCGACCAACATATGTTGCCGCTGTCGACAATTAAACCCGCTAGCAGGAAGATTGCTGAACAGTGGCTGGTAGAGGGACTTTCCCTTGGAAGGGAGAAATTCCAATACCTAGAGGCAAACCTCTTGGCAGCACTCACTGCTTCTCCTCAAGCTTTGCCAACTTAGTGCCGTCTGCCCAAACAGAGGACATGACGGCATTCTCCTGTTTTTTCAGGCCCATAAATAATGGACATGAAACAGCAGCTATGTCAGCAATCCATACCTGTTCATGGCTCAACCATTGGTCTAGAGCAATATCCGATATCCACGATGGAAGATCTTAAAGATCGTGATACCGTACGAAGATTGTTACGAGCAGGGTCTAAAGCCCTAGAATTCCTGCTACTTCAGACCGTTTTCCTATGGGGGAACTATTCTGAAAAGACGTGACCCAATGTTGGCCAGATGCACAAAACTACCTCCTGGAGGGGCATTAATTCCGAGAAATTCGGATTTGCTGAATTCGCCATATCCGTTCTCCAAGTCAGAAGTAGAGTTGGCAATAGCTAAGATCGCTAGACGAACAAACAACTTCAGAAAGAGAAAGAATGACAATGGGTAGATCTGCTGTGCAGTGCGTACAGAGAGGCCTGTATAAGATTCAGAGGCACCTAGTAGTTCAAACTACTTTAACCAGGGGATTGAGATCCTCTATCCCTGAAGGTAGGGACTGATATTATAGTGCGGAAGGAAGTGAGGTCCACTCTCTAAACATCGAAGATGACATGATCAGGATATGGGCCTCCCTTTTCCCAGTTTTATTCCATATTTTAGTTAGTCTAGATAAGCTCCACTGTGTAGGTGTTGAGGTGGCATATTTCAGTCCCAAGACTAGATATTCTCTTCTTCAAGAGTACTGTATTCTATACCAGACTTGGGCAGGGGAAAAACCTGGTGCAAGCTCCCCAGTTCCCTCAGCATTGCAGAGGGTGGAAGGGGACTCTTGGACCTCCCCCCTTTTCCTTTTTATTTTTGTATTATAGGTATAGCTGTTAGTTGTTTATTGCAGAGTATTGGTTACAGAGTTAAGGTACCAACTGCAGCCCTTACCAAGAAAGATTGTGAGAGGAAGACTAGTCTATGAAATGTGGACCCCCTCTGCCCTATCTTGGTAGAGGGTCAGCCCCAACCGGTGACGACCAGGTGTCTGGCCATAAAACATAATTTATTTTTCAGACAAGAATGATCTTTTCCGAACTAGGTTTTGATGACATAACGCCCTGAGAATACTGTATATATACCGAGAAGTTAAATAGGACTGCAGTAGTTTCTTCCTAGTCTAGAAAGAGCACAAGCCTCTCTAGAAAAGAGAATCACTTAGACATGAAGACCCTAGGGGCATTAATCACATGTAACTCTTTCAGAAAGCCTGTCAAGAGGTTTACGAAGTTATAATCCAGATGTTCCCCCAGAAGAATCAAGACATCACTTAAGTAGAATCAGTAGGACCAGAAGAGCTATGTCCTCTACACCTCCTTACAAGTTTGACCTTAAATGATCTCCCTACCCTAACCTATGTCCTCCTCATCTGCAGAATAAAGATCAGAAAATACAAGGGAGTCAGATGGACATACCAACTTACTGTGAATAAGAAAAGATCAACGAGTCTAGTATCCAACGTAATGAGCCAGAAGAGACATTCAGACTGATTAAAGAGGATCACTCTTGGACCAGTCGCAATGAGTTTGCTCGACATGTCGCAGAAGAATTCTGAAATAACGTCTTTCCAGGGAAGAATTCATTATCAAATGAGGGCTGTTCAGGTCATAGAGAATCCCTACTAGGTAGACTTTAGTATGAAGAGAGTTCCAAGGCTTTGGCTAAGGACTGGTTGACAATCTTGAAAACCATTTCTATAGCCTTCATGAAGGTTCAGATCTAGTTAGAGATCTTGGAACAAGCTCTGTTCTGAGATGCTTGGATTCCTTGCCTGAAAGAACTATCGACACCCTTGTTACGAGGGCCGCTGGTAGATGGAACGGTCTCATAGGAGTAATCCCCCTTACTATTGATGCAGGAAGAAGGGTGTTTCATCATCTAAGTTTATCCTCGTGATATCAGGCAGAGGGGTCTTAATTATGGATCTAACTACCCTCTACTCTGACTCCTTATCTTCAAGCCAATTAACAAGCCTACAGGTAGGGTCTACTTCCCTGGGAAGCTAACGCAGGAATGCTTTATTTCCTGTGATGATCATATTCTCCTTTTAGTATGAGAACCGGATCTGATGAGTTTGTTCCTGAACATTTCTTGAGCTTGACTCCCAAAGTTCAGGGAAGGTAAGAACGCTCCATCAACGACTCTTCACAAATTTGTCTCAAGAAAGTCTAGGAAGGACCAGGATGTTCCGACACCCCTGCCCAAGGAGACAGAATTTTCTCCTATGGTCAGGAGGAAGTTCTTCCTGACCATGGACAACCTGTAAACTGGGGCCTAACAGGAAACTTACAATCCTCTAGAGAAGAATCACCAGGGATCCCCCCACAATAATATGACATTAGTGCCACCTTGTTTTGTCTGTAGCTCAATGAATAATCCAGACTCAGGCTAGAAAGATCTCTGGTAACTCTTTCACAATATTGTCTCAGATTCCTGATCATACGAACTAGTTGTTTTGCTCCGTAGAACAATGCAAAATAGCTAGGACATATTGCTTCCCCCCCCCCCCCTTATTTGGGTTCAAAAGCTCTGACCTCTGGAAGAAGATGGACGGGGCACCTTTTTCTCTCTAAGTATAGTAATATCAGAAAAACCTTTGCATCCTCAGTGGAACCATTGCGAGGGACTCACCTTGAACATATGGTCTAAATGGACTTGCTGCCACCCTAGCGTTCTGCAATACCAGTTGACTAAACTAGTCTCCAAAACCAATGTGTTTGCGAGTGTTTACATGTTCTGATACAATGTATTCAGGAGCTCCATCTATTTTGAGAAAGAGAAATGGTCATAAGAGCATATATATCCTCTGGGGAAGCATTGCTAGAGATCCCCTCTCACTCAAGCACGTGATACATGTGGATTTGCTGCAACTTCAGGGTTCTACAAAACCATGCATTAATACAAAACCTCAACTGATAGATTGTAAAGAAATGCACCGTTGGATATTTACATAAAAAAGGGCACATTCAAGTCTGTGGACATCCTATCAATGGGTACCGTGGTGAAAGGACTACTATGACTTAACAGACACTCACAAGATGCATGCCAGTTTCCAGCCAAAGGCCTTGTTACTCCGACTTCCTTGGCTAGGAAGATTGTGGAAGAGGAAATGATCTTCATTGGACTTGAAGCCCCTGGATTTTTTTTACCCCAAAGCAAGTAAGTGCACCTCAATTTTTTTAGTATTTATTGATGTACTAAAAAAATTGGCCCCCTGTTTATTATATACTTTTTGGGAACTGAATGAACACCCTTGCCTCATTACGAGCCAGTTATGGTGTTACCTGGCGTCTTTTGGATCACTTACTATTGTTATTAGTAACTGTATCAGAGAAGGTTTTATCTCTCAAGAAACAGAAGTTTGGCTTTGCCTCTTTTTGAGCAGCCTACACTACCCTCTATGATTCACACTGATCTCTTGCTATTACTTATAGTGATTAAATCTTCCAGAGAGGAAGGGTTTACCTATTAACTTCACAGAGACTTCCTCCCTCCTGAGGGAGACTCTCTATATAAATGACTTGGAAGTTTATATCCACGTAGCAATAAACTTAAAAATTTTACATAATTTGTATTTTTCCTAGCTATACAAACCTAAGTTATACCAAAGGTACCACCTCAACTGCCCCGCAAGTCTTTGACCAGGCGAGTGTTGTGAGGAGACGCTGTGAGCAGCCTCCTGCTTGCTCCTTGTGCATGCACTGCATTTATCCATCACAAAGCATGACACAATCAACTAAATTTTGACTGGCTGGTCATAGAAAACATAAGTAGTAACCCCATATAAATGATTCAGGTTTGATAGCTAGGAAAAATACAATTTTATGAATAGTACTAACCTGGCAGTTATATATATATATAGCTGAGTCTGACTGCGGCAGAATTTAATCGAAAATCACGGCAACCGCCTCGTGGTGGTTGTGTGGTTTGATGGTTAACAACCCTTACAGGGTGGTACTTGGAATCATTCCCGTTTTCTGTTCCTCAGATTATCTCTGCCGGCCGGATCGACAACATCGTTGGTCCGCCATTTAGAGTTTTTTCGGATCGCTTTCCCTTCATCGCCTTTTTGGACTTCGTTTTTGGTGAAGTACACTGTGTTGGGATTTGGCAATCGTGTTTGTTTTTGTTTTTTGTCTTTTTTCCTTTCTTATCATGAGTGAAAAAATTCATTATCGTATTTGTGCGAATGATATTTGCAAGGTGAGGTTGCCGAAAGTGTCAGTTGACCCTCACACTATCTGTATGGGTTGCAGGGGGTTTGAATGTGCTTTAGATAATAAGTGCAAGGAATGCGAGGTTTTAAGTGATGATAATTGGTTAGCTATGAAGCGCTATGTGCGCAAACTTGAGATTGATAGAGTTAGAAGAGCTAAATCAAAGTCAAAGTCTGCTAGTGAGCCTAGCTTAGATTTATCTATTGACACTTTGCTTGTAACCTCTTTGGAAGTTATTCCTTCCCCGAATGTAGTAACTCCTGCCCCTTCTACAGGATCTGTGCCTACGGATGACCCTGGGTATGCTAAATTAGCTGCTGAATTAGAGGCCATTAAAGCACAATTGGAGGCCTTTAAAGGTAAGGGTGTAAGTGAAATTAGTGCTTGTGAAAGTGCAGTGGAGGTGGCGACTGATCGAATCTGTCATACCCCTAGGTCTAGACCTCTACCAAGCTCCCAGGACCAAGGGAGAAGGTACGTCGAAAGCCGAAAGGGGGTGAGAGGTGCTTATCCTCGGTCAGTCGTCGCCTCAGACAGTCCTGTTGCGATCTCCCAGGCTGCTCTTGACCGCCGTAGGAAAGGCGTGTCGGATACGTTTGTGTCTTCGCCTGATCGTTCTCCCAGACGTAATTGGCGTTACGAATCAAGACCAATGAAGAGAGGGTGGAACCGGGATGTGCAGTCTCGCTCTCCCTCTCCCGGTTCGAGTAGCCGAGATCCTGATCCTTCGGAAGACGATTTCGATGTTGTTCCTGTTAAAAGGGCGAAACAAAGAGTCCTTAGCCCAGTTAATCCTGCTTCTTTTGCCAGCGCTCCCAGTCAAGCCGTACGACAACTGCCGTCTTCGGCACCGCGAGAGCCAGTGGAGGTTGCTAAAGCTTTCATGGTTGTTATGCAGGAACAACTTTCATAGTTAGTTCAAGCTTTCAGCCACCCTCCTTCACAGTCCGTCAGACGTAAGGACGTCTCTTTGCCTGTTAAGAGATCTTCTTCTAAGAGAGAGCTTAGTATCGACGCGTAGATAGCTGGGGCGCAGGATCAGGTGGCGAGGAAACGCGCAAGGGCGAAGGCTCGCGGACGGGCTCAGGAGATGGAGGCTCGTGGGCGCGCAGGAACTCTAGAAGTGCGCACCGGGGAGCGTGCGCGCTGTTGCGCAGGCGAAGAGGGGCGCACAGGAGCGCGTGGGCGAGGCGGAGGAGTACGGTCCTTGCCTGCGTTCAGATCCGAAGATCTAGGGCGCGTGGGCGAGCGTTGGCGCGCATCAGGAACAAGGTGCGCAGGTGCGCGCTGATGAGCAGGAGATTGTGTGCGCTCAGGAGACCGATGGCGCGCTTGGCGCGCAGCAGGAACAGAAGGGCGCTGGCTGCTAACAGGTGAGCGCTGGCGAGCAGGAGAGAGCTGACGAGCAGGAGAGCGGTGGCGCGGCGAATCTGGTGGCTGCAACTCAGGAGAGCGCTTGTGCAGGGAAACCCTGACGCGCAAGGGAAGCACCTACACCGTGGGAGACATCCCTTTGCCCAGAAGGGACCGGTGCCCGTCGATTGACGAGGTTAGAAGGCGCCTGCTGCGCATCTGCGCCGGAAGTGGAAGGTCTGGTAGGCATAGGAGATCGCGAGCGATCTGCGTAGAGGTCCAAGGACGTGGCTGCTACGGTCTGCTCCCGACGAGGAGAATCCTCTGCAGAGGTAGGCGGCAGAGACGACTCGAAGAGACGCCTCTTGACTCCCTTATAGGGAGGCCGGAGGCCCCTGCGGCGAAGAGGACGACTAGCCTTGCGGCAAAGAGGACGACAAGCCTTGCGGCGAAGAGGACGACAAGCCTTACAGCGAAGGCGGCCACGAGGAAGGTCATCCAGATCGTCGGTCCTCCGAAGAGGAGTCTCTGTCAGTGCGCTCCCCCGAGGAGGAGGCGCACCCGCAGGAGAGACCGTGGGACTCAACTTCCCCTTCGAAGGATGTTTGGAAGGGGGAGTAGAGCCTTCAGCAACGTCCGCAACAGCAGCAGCAGCAGAGGTTTGACCAGACCCGTCGGAAGCCTCTGCCACAACCACGTTGACAATAGACAGAGGGTCTACCTCTGCTATCACCGGCGATTGTTTGACAGCAGCCCCCAACTTGATAAGGTCAAACAGGGCTTCCTTCGAGGGCAAGCCCTTAAGCCCCAAGGAAGCCCAGAGCTGAAAGAGATCATCATTAGACACAGCATGGTCATCATAATTAGAATCAAAATCCTCCCCCAAAGGAGGAGGGGGAGCCGCCCCGCTATGGGAGGCAACGCCTTCTCCCGCACCCCGAGATCGGGAAACAGAACAATGGTCTACGCTACCACTCGGCAGTCTCTCGCGAGAGGCCGGCCGAGTGGGAGCTTCGGAGGAGGTTTGGGCGGTGGGAGAAGAGTCCTTGGAGCCTTCCTCTTTCAAGGCAACCCTTGAAGGAGAAAGGTCTCTCTTGGACTTCTTACGCCGCCGGGCAAACCTCTCTCACTGGGAGGTAGACCACTCCCTGCACTCACTGCACGTTAAGTCCTTAGCACACCGTTGACCTCGACACTGCGGGCAAAGGGTGTGAGGATCCGTCTCGACCGCATACATGAAGGTACCACAGGGGCGGCCGGAGAGTCCAGGGCACTTGCGCATAACCGCGATGAAGGGCGAGGCCAACTTCCAAACACACAGTCTGAGAAAAAGAAAAAACAGATTAAGGCTGTCAAAAGCGAGGACGAAAGACAGACACGTCTGCACATCGTCCGAGCCAAAAATGAAGTGAGACAATCATCGGTGTGTGGGGGGGAGGGGTAGCAAGCTACCCCTACCCCCTTGCTAACTAGCGCGGGTAGTTAACCCTCGTTAAAAATCTATTGGCTCGTCATTTTCAGCTACGCCGAAAGTAAACCCAATGTAAAAAGCGTGGTTTGTATTTCGGTTACGGAACAAATGATATTTTCATAATAGAATAAATTTTTGAATATACTTACCCGCTGGTTATATAATGGCTAAAGTCCCTGACGCCTCGGCAGGAAATTCAAAATCTCGCGCGCGGCTTAGCGCAGATATGCCAGGTGTACCCCAGCACCCTCGGGGTACAACAGGTAGAACTATACTCAACCAATTCAGTTTTCCATGCCCCATGGTCTCTAGAGGGGAGGAGGGTGGGTCTAAAACTTATATAACCAGCGGGTAAGTATATTCAAAAATTTATTTTATGATGAAAATATAATTTTTAAATATAAAACTTACCCGCTGGTTATATAATGGCTGATTGACACCCATTGGAAATTCACTTAAGAGTTACATAAACAACTTAAGTGGTTCTCACCTGATAAGGAAGCTGACAGCAATGCTCTGCCTCATTTTGTCTGCTATCCTTAGAAGATCCAGTGATCCACTCGGGGCTGATGATCTCTAGGAGCTGTCAAACGGTACAACCACCTATAACATGACAGGACCTCAACTAATACCCTTGTTCCGGGCGCTCTCTAAGAACAAAATGACCACCTGACTAGGTCAAAGATTGCGGAAGACTGCCGACCAATCTTCATGTACAATCATAAAAATATATATAACAGTTCCAAGAGAAGAACAGGGGTACTAGGAATTTAGGGAAATGTAGTGGAGGATGTTTCACCTACTACTGCACTCATTGTTACAAGTGATCCCAAAACGTAGACGTCTTCATAAAGAGACTGGATACAGTAAAAGTAATGCAAGGCGAATACAGGATTACCCCTTCACAAGGCTGTATACGCGATGCTTTGCAGAGAACAGTTTAGTTTAAAAGTTACAGAAGTTTCTACAGCTCTAACTTCGTGAGTCTTTACTCTTTCAACATCTTATGATCTGTCACCCAACCGTGTGAAAGAACCTTTGTAATCAAAGTCTATACGAGATGATAGAGTATTTTAGACATGGATAGCACAGGCTTCTTGACCGTGCACCCAAGAGTCATGAATAGACTCTTAACTTCTTTGTTCTTGTCCCGATAAAACTTCATCGTTTTAATCGGGCAAAAAACACTTCTCAGCCCATCACAAACCAAATTCGAGAGGATAGTGATCCCGAAAGATTTAGGCTATGGATGAGAAGGATGTTTGTTAATGACCAAGAATCTAGGTTGCAAGGTACCTATGGCTTAACCAATGTGAAGTCCATGTTCTTGCTAAAAGAGTGAACTTCACTGACTCTCAACTATGGTAGACTTA
Source organism: Palaemon carinicauda (assembly GCF_036898095.1). Taxonomy (NCBI): domain Eukaryota; kingdom Metazoa; phylum Arthropoda; class Malacostraca; order Decapoda; family Palaemonidae; genus Palaemon; species Palaemon carinicauda. Next base: position 10,968,871 of record NC_090762.1, on the reverse strand, counting down.
CTCAGAAAGTCTCCAAAGTTAGGCCTTAAAAAGAAACCAAGTGTAAAGGGTCGGCTCTGTCACTACCGCGAAACTCCAGAAACGAACCCCAAATTTCAAGCTGGCGCATCTTGCTGACGCCTCCAAGTCATCTCAAATGATCCGAGAAGATCTATAAGGTCTCTATTTGATAGCTCCAATCTTCTGCGTCTGAAGACAGATGCCCGCATACTCCTGTACTCTTTGATGGTCGAGGAGGAAAAAATGTGTTTTCTTCTAAGGTCTAAGAAAAAAAGAGGCCACTTGTGTTAGAGTTACCAAATGAAGAGCCGGCTTTAGCTCTACACCACTCCATAAAACACCCTAATTGGGTTGGAAAATCTTGAGGCAAATGTCCTTTGTACAAGCAATAGCCTCAGCTGTCTCCTTCGAAGAACCCTCTAGATCTTAGGAGTTTTCAGAAATACTGGAGGCAGCTAAACCTAAAGCTTGATGGTTTAAAATAAAGCGTTCGTGATCCTGACACGGGTAAAAGGACTAAAGACATGCTTCCAACATGGTCCCAGCATGAGTCCAGTATGGTTCCCGCATGCTGCCTACACTCAACATATCGTGAGAGAGAATCAAGATCTAGAACCGCCTCCCAAAACGCGTCCATATCGGTCGCAAGAAACCGATATTAAAGCTAGGCTTGTTGAAAAGAAGCATCAACAACGTGAACCTCATGCTGTGAGGTTAAGACCTGATCGTGTGTAATCAGCGAGTGTTCAACAAACTTAAAGCCAAAGCTTGACACAAGGGAGTGCTAGCTGCAAGGCCAGAGAGATGTGAAGGAGAGACAATAGTCTGTTTATACTGCTGTGAGACAAAGACTTGACTGTATGCGTCTAGCATGCGACCATAATGTCGCATGTGATTGCATTGCCGTAAGGTGTCAGTGTGCTGTATGCGTTCACCTTGTCGTGTGGATACAGCACTCTGTGTGTGTCCCGCTTGCTGTAAATCTACAGCGTGCTGCGTGGAGGCGACAGCATAGCGTCCGGTCATTGACGGAAAGACATAACTGTTTGCCGAGAGTTGTCCGCGTGTAGCATGCGTCGGCATGAGAGATAGTCGCGTCCCGCAGACCATGAAAATGAGACAACTTGTTGAAAGGATCAACTTTGACTGTAAGCGTCCAACATACGACCAGACTGGCGTCTGCGTCTGTGACTGCGTGAGGGAGAGACCAGAACTTGCGTCTGAGTCTGCGTGACGTCTGCCGTAAGAGAGAGACCAGACTGCTACAAGCACCCGCTCTAACGCTTCTCGTAACACAAGCATATCTCTGCGAAGAGGCGTTACTAAGCATAGGAGAACTATGCCTTCTGACACCAATCGGAAAACCATTTCTTTGATCTATGGTAGTCCTTAGACTCTTTTAGGAGAAAATTCTCTCCATCCCAAGAATCGTAAACGCCAAACTCAGATGAAATAGACCTCTTTTAGCTCAGATCAAATCTACACTCGCGGGGTAGCGAATGCGCCAACCCAAGCGTGGGCGAAGGCCGGGAGAGAACATCAACCGCAGTCCTGTGAGCGACCTGGGAGAGTCCCTATGACATTTCAAGCGCGCCTTGTGCGCGAACTGAATGTATCCAATGCTGTGAGATACCGTCAACAGTAGTCGCTAGACCTCAGAAGAAAGTAATAGACATTTCCCCAAACTTGGGGAGGAAAAGAAGTGTGAACAGAAGCAAACTGAGCACCGTTTCCCCCGAAGAACTATGTGTCTTACACGATTCTGGTGCCGACGCGTCGCCTTCTTCTGAAAAGAAAAAACTTCCGGCGAACGTTAGTTACTGCAGGATATGTTATTAGAAAACATACGACTCCTGAAAGGTCTTGGACATATTGATTGGTGACTACCAAGTCTAAGTTTTGCGTCCTTCGATGAGAACAGTCTTTCCTCCCTGAAAGTGCGTCAGATTCCAGAGGAAGAGCTAGGATTGTAAGTGACTTGTCTGACTTCCGCTTCTCTCGCGGAAGAAAAAACACACTCGATTGCTTCCTGTTTAAGCATCAAAACACGCCTGCTGCGAGGGTAAGTTCTGTTTGAGTGCATACATGACGAGTAACTTCCTAGTCTGGTAGACAGGGAAAACGTAGAACGTCATTCTCGTAAGGGAACAGCATTCTAATATGCAGTAAACAGTTACAAGATCCATAATATCATAGCGATGATAAACTGATCGCTTCAAGATATTCCAACTTCGCTCTTTTCAAGATACTATGTCACATGGTTGTGATGTCATAGCTCGACAATCGTAGGCGAAGAAAAGAGCCTTACTTCATCATTCCAAAGTGGAGAAGGGACGTCTTGGACTGCATCAACAATATCACTCGGCGAAACAAACGTTTAATGCACAAGGTCAGAGAAGCACCTCATCCTACCGACCTTCCTTCTCCCAAGGGTTGGAACGTAAGGAAGAGGTATAGGAATAGGGGCAAGGTGAACACGAACAAACACCTCCTCCAGAGCACTGCGCTATGTTTACGAGTCACTAACAAGAGAGGTTTAAAAACATAATACATTAAATCATAAAAGAACTGCCCATGGTGGGAGATATACTTTTACGTTCTATTCTCATAAAGGCCTTAATGCCCTTTCTGCTGTTGCAGCTGCAAGCGCTGCATCAATCTCTACAGTAAGGTTCGTTATTTTTCTGAGAATGATTTACAGTGAACCCTCGTTTATCGCGGTAGATAGGTTCCAGACCCGGCCGCGATAGGTAAAAATCCGCGAAGTAGTGACATCATATTTACCTATTTATTTAACATGTATATTCGGACTTTTAAAACCTTCCCTTGTACGTAGTACTGTTAACAAACTACCCTTTAATGTACAGAACACTTAATGCATGTACTACAGCACCCTAAACTAAAACAGGCACAAATATTAAAGGCGATTTTATATCATGCGTTTCCTAAACACCTAAAAGCACGATAAAAAATGGCAACCAATGTTTTGTTTACGTTCATCTCTGATCATAATGAAGAAACAAACTCATTTAGTGTACACATCTGTGTATAGGTTAGTTTTTGCATCGATTAAATTGATTATACAGTATGTTGATTTTGTTATTACCAATGTTTTACTTAATTTTTCTTAGGACTTCCAAATGAAATGTTTTTCTTTATGACGCCGCCTGAAACGACGGCGTCATAAAGTACTGTACGCTCAGTAAACAACCACGCTCAGAACAAACAAGGCATTTAACGCGCATGATGAAAGTGATAAATAATGATACACTATTTACAGTAAAAGCATTTACAAAATATGTTACCTTACAAATATAATTTACCGTATCTATATAAAATCATACAGTACTGTGCAGTACATATTGTACGTAGCAAAGCAGGAAAACAAATTACGAGAGAGAGAGAGAGAGAGAGAGAGAGAGAGAGAGAGAGAGAGAGAGAGAGAGAGAGAGAGAGAGAGAGAGAGAGAGATTGTTTTACGTACGTACTGTAAATGTAAATTTTAAACAAAAAAATAAAGATTGTTACTGTACTCACCACGAAAGATCAAGAAAAACTTGAATGATGATGGCGATGAATTTGCTGCACAGTAGAAGTGATGATGATGAAGCTGATGATGTGTTCTACTGTGCAGCCAATGATAGTATTTTTCATCTCTTCAGACGGAGGTGTCTTTTCCTGGGACACCTCTTCAACTTCTTCAATTTCTTCCGAAGGCGTAGTAGCAGGAGGAACTGGCTCTTTTTTGCGAGGCTGGAAGAACATTGTGATCGGAAGTTGTTGCCGCTGCTTCTTTTTTCGATCTAAGAGCATCCTGTAGGGAGTCATGATGTCATCGACCTTGTTGGAGAATTGCATAGACCGAACCATATCCTCGTCCCACCCTTGCAACATTTCTTTCAACTCCTTCGCATGGTTGCAGGCCTTGGCCAGCCGTTCTAATGTTAAGCCCGTTTCTTCGACATTTTCTTGGGTCTCTTCCTGGGTTTCACTCTCTTCTTCGCTTGCCGATTTCGTCAGGTCTTCGAGGTCTGCGTCAGTTAGGGGCTGGGAATGGCAGTCCAACAACTCATCGACGTCTTCAGTCGTCATGTCGCCAAACCTGTCACCTCCAATTATGGCAGCCAACTGCACAGATTTGCGTATTGCAGAGTGTTGGATTTCAGCAGGTGTAAATCCCTCGTCGTCGTAAACAATCTGGGGCCACAACTTCTTCCAGCTCGCATTCACGGTTGCAGGTTTCATCTCTTGCAGTGCCTTCTGAATATTCTGCAGGCACGTGGCTATGGTTTACTGCCGCCAGTACGCCTTCAAGTTAAAATCTTCATCCTCATCATCTTGGGCAGCATCCACACACGCAACGAGGTCCACCAAGGTATTCTTCGTGTAGAGGGCCTTGAACGCCCTGATAACCCCCTGGTCCATCGGTTGAATTAATGACGTGGTGTTGGGTGGCAGGAACTCAACCTGAATGCCCTCATGCGACAGATCAGTTGCGTGTCCACCAGCGTTATCCATAAGGAGAAGGATCTTGAATGGCAAGCCCTTCTCTACGAGATATTTGCTGACTTGCGGGATGAAACACTGGTGGAACCAGTTGGAGGTCAGCATCTTTGTAATCCATGCTTTTGGATTATGCATCCAGTACACGGGAAGGAGATTCTTATTCTTATTTTTCAAAGCGCGAGGATTTTTCGACTTATAAATAAGCCCCGGCTTTAGCAAAAATCCAGCAGCATTGCCACACATCATGAGGGTAACGCGATCCTTGAATGCTTTAAAGCCAGAGGCTTTGGCTTCCTCTTTGAACAGGAAAGTTCGCGACGGCATTCTCTTCCAAAACAAGCCGGTCTCATCCATATTAAACACTTGTTCCGGCTTGTATCCACCTTCGGCGATAATATTCTTGAATGTCTGGTTCACGTAAGTTTCAGCAGCGGCAGTGTCAGCCGAAGCAGCCTCGCCATGCAGGGAAACGCTTTTCAGGGCGAAGCGTTTCTGAAACTTCGCGAACCATCCTTTGCTGGCGGAAAAACGTTGTTTCTGAGCTTGGGAATCAGTGGATGTCCCTGGTTGAGGTTCATCTGCATCATCATCTTCTTCAGCATGGTTGCCGTCGTCGTCTTGAGGTTCCTTTGCAGCAAAATTCTCATACAAGCTCAAAGCCTTTGTTCGGATGGAGACCCAGTTCTTTCGTAAGGCTCAAAGTTGTCTGGAGATCCTTCAGGCAGTGATCGTATGAGTGAGCTCTGAGAAGCCAATCGTCGAGATTCAGGGAGTGGAGTGTCTTGATTATGACGATGAGGCATACGCTCTTCAGGATAACGCTGATTCTAACACAGATCATATTCAGGAACACGTTAGTTCCGATTGCGTTGATCGCGAGCGTTTGGATGAGCGGCAAGCAACACTTCCGCTTGATGATATACGTGATGATCCAGGTTCTGTTGCTGTCGGAACTCAGGATCTTCATGGGAAGGACACGGTTCTCAACACTGTTGCTCCCGTTGGAGCTATACCAGAGAAGGACATTGAAGGTCAGCTTTCTCCTGTTGAGTTTGAGGAAGTTTCAGAAGATGAAGACTATTTCTTTTCGTCCTTCAGTAGATCTGAAAAAACTTATGAAAGTTTTCCCTGAGGAGTTCTCAGACTTTTTTGTACCAGTTACTCCCCATTCTCCACCTTCCGAATTTACTCTTGGGAAGGCTTCAAAGATGTCTCGGTTTACCAAGATGGTCTTGTCACGGTCGTCTAAGAGGGCTCTAAGACTGATGGGTGATTGGATGCAGTCCAAGAAAGACCTAGGGAAAGCGACTTTCGCATTTCCTCCAGCTAGACTAGCATCTAGGTCTAGTATCTGGTACGAGACAGGAGAAGTTCTCGGCTTGGGGATACATGCCTCTGCCCAGGGAGATTTCTCAAGTCTTGTAGACGCTCCTCGTCGGTCGGCCATGAGGAAGACCAAGATTTTCTGGTCTTCCTCGGAGCTGGATCATCTGCTTAAGGGCATATTTAGAGCCTTCAAAGTTTTTAACTTCCTGGACTGGACACTAGGAGCCTTGGGCAAAAAAGTTGCTGCTTTTAAAGAGGGGATACCTCTACTTTAGTCCACTTAATGTCCTGTATGGATAAGGCTTTGCGGAACGGATCCAATGAATTGGCAGCACTCTTTTCTGCAAGCATTCTCAAGAAAAGGGATCAGTTGTGCTTATTTCTGTCTCTGGGGGTTACTCCTTTCCAGAAATCCGAGCTGTTATATGCGCCTCTTTCTCTCTTGCTGTTCCCACAAGAGCTCATAAAGGAAATATCGTCTGCTTTAACCCAAAAGGCTACTTAAGACCTGGGGTCTAAGACAGCCAGAAAGGTACTACCACCTTCTTTTTCCAGCCGCAAAACTAAGGAAGAAACATCTTTTCCTAAGTTCTCCCAGCCCTTTCTAGGGAGGTCTTCCAGCAGGGTTAGTTCCAGACCCGATGCAAGAAGAAATAAGAGGAGAGGCTTCAAATCAGGGCGAAGCAGAGTCTGACTGCTTTCGCCTTCAGGCAGTAGGAGCCAGACTACTCAACTTCTGGCAAGCGTGGGAGAAGAGAGGAGCAGATCAATGGTCTATACAGATCTTGAAGGAGGGTTACAAAATTCCCTTTCTAGGGAATCCTCCTTTGGTCTTAGCTCCAGTGGATCTCTCTCCTAGATACAGAGAGGAGGCAAAGAGACAAGCATTAATTATCCAAGTATCTCTCATGTTGTAGAAGGGGGCCATAGAAAGAGTACAGGACATATGTTCTCAAGGCTTTTACAACCGCCTGTTCCTGGTACCCAAGAACTCGGGGGGATGGCGTCCAGTCCTGGACGTAAGTACCTTGAACAAGTTCATCCAGAAGACGAAGTTCTCAATGGAGACTTCGAAATCAGTTCTTGCTGCAGTAAGGAAAGGCGACTGGATGGTGTCATTGGACCTCCAGGATGCCTATTTTCACATCCCAATTCATCCAAGCTTCAGGCCTTATCTAAGATTCGTATTCAAGGGCAAAGTTTTTCAATTTCGAGCCTTATGTTTCAGCCTCAGCACAGCCCCACAAATATTTACGAAACTCATGCTCAACGTAGCAAAGATCCTCCACTCGAGGACGTTCACTAAAGTGTCTTGAAGAGCGGTAGGCGTCCTGAGAACTAGGACGTTCGACAGCTTGTTTAGCAGGACGTTCGACGTCTCTCTTTGTAGGACGTTCGAGCTCACGTTCTGAATGCAGGTCATCTTTGCGCTTAAGAGGACGTTTGGCGCTTCGGAGTAAAGAGGGATCGACATTAGGGCTGTCAACTACGTTCTTAGTTGATCGCTCAAGATCACGTCCTAAAGGACGTTCAATGCTATAGTTAGCAGGAAGCTCGGCGCCTCGAATAGGAGGACGTTCGAGATCCTGAATCACCACACACTTAACTTTACGTTCGGGAACACGTCCTACAGGACGTTTCACGTCGTGTTGGCAGACCGCTCGCCGTCTCGAGCCTGACAATAACTGTCATGTGTGTCAGCTTGAGGCTTGTTGCTACGTTGGTAATTTTGGATGAAAGAAGAGAGCCTGTGTTGCATCTCTTGTAGCATGTTAAAGTTAGGATCTATACGTTGTGATATTGGTGACGACACCACATCCTCCTCATCGCTCAGGCGTTCAGAGCATCTGGATGGTGAAAACCAGTCTGACGGCTGCGGGGGAGCATGAATCGAGGTTAAGCCTGGTCCTGACAACTGCTTAGCAGGATTCTTGGTAGAGTCCGACGTCCTAGTAGGACGTTTAGTAGGAGAACTCTCAAACGACTCTGGACTATCCCAATGGCTACAGCCAGGCCGCGAAGTGCTAGTAGGACGTTGGTTGGCCTTATCAAAGGTCCTCCTAAGAGGTCTGGAGGCTAGTTGCCAGCCTCTTTTAGGTATTGCGTCATCCGAAGACGACGAAAACAACTTAACCTCACCTTTCCAATGGTGAGGGCGAACATCCTGGGAAACGTCAACAGGTACATTCGAGGGGACGTCTGCTCGTGTTTTAAAGCCTCTCGTCTCCTTATGCCGTTCGACATTCCTTCTCCCAGGGGTTGGGGAGCTTGGAAGAGGTCTAGGACTAGGAGAACGACAGACGCGAGCAGGCGCACCCTCCACAACACTTAACTTCACTGCACTTTTTGCACTTTCACCCTTTAACTGCTTAACTTCGGACATAAGCTGCGTTCTGTCCGCCGCAAGCGATTCCACTTTGGCGCCCAGCACTTGAATTGCTATCGACATGTCCTTAAGCGTAGGCTCATTAGCAGTTACAGTAGCGGGATCAGGATCCACCACTACAGGGGAAGGAATAGGGTCAGTGACATGGGAAGAGGAAAAGTCTTTTGAAGAACGAGAAGAACTTCGTCTTAATCTATCCCTTTTAAGTTTATGCCTATAGCGATCAAACTCAATCCTTCATGCTCTGACAAAAGAACACACTCATCACAACGATCACCCAAATCACAATCTTTACCTCTGCAATTAATGCAGAGAGAATGGGGATCAAGAGAAGCTTTAGCCATTCGGGTCTTACACCCACTCACACACATCCTAAAAGTAATGGGAGAAATCAAACAAGCAAGGGTCAAAATTTTCTAAATCCAATCGTATTAAAGAATTTCCAATAGCAAAATCAAACAAGCGGGAGTCAACAATCAAAGTTTTGTACTTCACCAAATAAAATCAATAAATTGACGAGCAGAATATCCATGTGTCGCCGCTAGCGACGGCAGGGAATATATGAGGGTTCCTAGAATGGTTCCTAGGTACCTCGCTAGGGCGCAGGAGTGGTACACCTGGCTATCCAATCGGCGATTGGCGCGAGTTTTGAATTTACTGCCGTGACGTCAGGGACGTAAGCTATATATATAACTACCGGGTAAGTCTTATGTTTAAAATACTGATATAAAAGTGCCTCTCTGCATTTGACCAGATGTCTGTAATGGCATCTTTTAGTTACTCACCCTATCCTTACTTCAATGGATCCTTAAAGAGTAGAAGTTCTGGAGTAGGGCAATCCAATGGAGACCCTTTGAAAAACTTTTGTCCAATCCAGATCAAATCTTATTTCCTATTGGAAAGACGCCAACGAAGAGATCTTAGATGTAGACGACCTGTGAAGAACCTGTTTCTCCTGTGATGCCAAATGACCCAGAAATTGCTGGGAGCTGTTGGAGATTTAGAAAAAGCATACCACGCATTAGAGCCTGGTTACTTTATCGTTTATAAGAAAGACTTCTTACTGCTGTGTGTATTTACTCTCATCCCTAGGTATGAGGCTGGACTTCTCCAGATTTACCACGATCCCTAGATCCTGGAAAAAAAGAGAGATGTCTGTCGCAATGTAAGCGTTGCCTCTGGGAGGACCATAGGATTAGCCAATCAGTGAGGTACATCAGTAGCAGGATGCCTGTGGCATGTGCCCAAGCTGAGACGAGAGTGAACTCTCAACTGAACAACTGGGGGAGGAGGGTGTTTCACAGTTGCTTGCTTGCCTATTAGATTGTCCAGCCTTGACAGTCCAAAGCACAGAACTTTGAACTATTAGACCTTGCCGGCAAGCGAGAACCGAATATCCCTTACAATTCATGAACTCTATCTCCCCTAACCAAAAAACCACTGTTCACTTGCAGTTGCGTAACGCCACAAATAATGCATCACATTGTTTTCAGGTCGTCCATTATTTGTACTGCAGGTTTTATTACAATAATTATATAATAAAGTAGGCTACTGTACAAACTTGTAATTTTACATCCTTTCCTTAATAAACTCCTAAATTATCTGTAACACTATATAAACTACTTCTAAATTTCATTCTATTCTCTTCACAATCCTGAATTCTCAAAATTTAATTATTCACTTCTATTATTAAGGTATATGTTATACTGTATATAATGCAGTTATGATTATTTTTCCCTTTAATATGATTTCCCTCTACCATCTCTTAACATTAAATTTTAATCTATTATCCCTTCAATTTATTTTCCTTCCTTTCATTTTTTATTTAATTATTTTCAGCTTATTATTTCCCTTTAGTACTATATGATGCTTTCTTGCATAATAAATTACAAGCATTTTAGTTTGAATAACTAGAATAAAAAACTGACAAGTCCACATTCGGTAAAATATCTATATTTTATCTTCCATTCTTCCTTCTTTGCTTTACATTTCTGTTATTAAACACATTCTATTGTTCTTTATACCCTTTCTTACTGGATATCATCAATATTGCTAATTTAATTTTCTCTGTATTTCCCACAATATTTAGTGTTAATTCTATTCAACATATAGAATTTTGTGTAGACGAATTTCCTACATAAAACTTGGATTTTCTTTTCCGTACCTTTGAGTTGTGGTATTTAAGCTCTGCCGAGAAACATCTGGACTTAGGACTATTCTATTTTTAGCTACGATCCCCTTAAAGCTTACATTGATTTGTTAGGTTCAAAAAGTTTTTCTGTCTGTTATTTCTTAAAACTGAAAATTTTGAAGTTATTTTAAAGGAAATGTAGTTAAACATACCATAAGCTAAGAACATAAGATATGTTCCACTCTACTTTTCACTTTTTCAATTTATGAAAAAAAAACACTGCTGGTCATCACAAAAAAAAAGAAAAAAAAAAGGTTGATAGCTGTGACTGATTGAGCTAACTAAACTGGCTGCCAATAAAGGGAAATTTCATTTCATGTTTGACTGTGGTGCTTTATATTTTAAAAAATCAAAATTTGAGTTTAGTATAATTGAACACATTTCATATAGTTTGATGGTAATTCTAACCAGCTTTCTTTAAAATAAAGTGCAAATTTTTTTTTCAAATATGGAAGTTACAAATGATAAATTCAATATAAATTCTAATACATCTATTTTTTCATTGAAATGCGTCTGAATAGAAAAGTATTCAAGCATACTATAAATAAATAACGATAATCCAATTTCAATATATTTATCTTTTGTCATATATATATATAGGCCTATATGTATGTATATATATATATATATATATATATATAGAGAGAGAGAGAGAGAGAGAGAGAGAGAGAGAGAGAGATTTTCAAATAACTAATGCACACACACACACATATATATATATATATATATATATATATATATATGTTAATGATATGATTACAAATATATATATATATATATATATATATATATATATAGAGAGAGAGAGAGAGAGAGAGAGAGAGAGAGAGAGAGAGAGAGAGAGAGAGAGAGAGAGAGAGAGAGAGCATTTTCCCTGTTGGTAATGAAGTTGGTAACGTAGTAATAAATTCTGTTATAATGGCCATTACAAGTGAATGCTAGCATTCAATTTAATCAAATGGTGTTTATGTTCCCAGTGAATATTTTGTATGAGCATTACATCCCAGAACTGAAAACTATAGCGACATAATTGCAACGCAATAGAGTTTCAGCATGAATTGTTGCATTATGTTGCAATAAGTGAAATAACTGTTGAACAGTGTACTTTATGTCAATGAGAAAATCATATTCCATACGTAGTACGAATTGACACTTGAAATTGAAGGTTACAAAATAAATAAATTAAAAAAATCCAATAAATTTCTTTTTACCTACAAATGCAAACTGTGATTGATACGAGATTTCTTTTGGGAGGAAGGTATTCCTGTCCTAACTTCCTACATTTCTTCTAAACTATGAAATCATTCCCAATTTTATATATCTAAACTAAGTCTGTTTTTAAGTCGCCGAAAATCCTAAAAGACTTTCTCAATAAGCCAATTTTAAGTGAAGAAGACACAGACCGAATGTGTTTCTGAAAAGTAAATTGGTTATTGAGAATCACACCTAAAATTTTAAAAGAGTCATACAGAGTTAAAGAAACATTATCAATACTGAGATCCTGATCTTGAAGAGCAACTGCCCTCGACCTACTTACAATCATACTTTGAATTTTAGAAAATCTCTATAATGGGATTCAGCAACCCCGGATCTACATTCAGGAAATAGAATTGATGCAAAGAAAGTAGCATCATCTGCATATGCAACGGACTTTTTTTCTATGCCAAACCACATGTCATGTGTCTACAGTAAGAAAAGTAATGGGCCCAGAACACTACCCTGAAGAACATCAGATATCACATTCCTATATTCATTATGGTGCCCATCAATAACAACTCTATCTCACCTATTACCTAGGAATTCAATGATGATGCCAAGAAGAGACCCACCCACTCTCACCTGTTTAAGTTTGAAAACAAGGGCCTCGTGATTAACACGGTCAAATTCAGCAATAAAATCAAGGCCAATCATCGAACTTCCTGACTACAATTTTAGGAATTTCTGTCAGCATTGGAGATTGTAAGAAGGGTATAACATGCTCCAAGGCCTTTGCAAAATCCAAATTGCAAACTTGGGAATAGATGATTGGCTTCTGCAAACCTATCTAGACCTTTTACCAAAAGACATTCAAAAACTTTAGATATTATGGGAGTTATGGAAATTGGGTGGTAATCAGTTGGACTTGAGCTACCATAAACACATTTACATAATGGAGTAACACACACAATACACACACATATACATACATATACATATATATACTGTATATATCCGTTAATGCTATTACTGAGACGTTGATCTGCATCGAATGTCCTATGATTTTTCATTAGGACATCACAGATGTGACATTGTTCCAAGAAAACTAATTGATTTGGACTCACTTGAGGAAAAGAAAACTGTGGATCCTGATTTTGTGTTGACAAGTGCACTGGATTGGATTTAAAAAATTTGGATAATATAGCACATTGGACAGGGGAAGCCACACAGCATTGCTGGTGACGATGTGGAGTGTCACTGCTACTATCATTATCATTATTTATTATTATTATTATTATTATTATTATTATTATTATTATTATTATTATTACTTTCTAAGCTATAACCCTAGTTGGAAAAGCAGGATGCTATAAACCCAGGGACCTCAACAGGAAAAATAGCCTAATGAGGAAAGGGAAAAGAGGAAAAATAAAATATTTTAAGAACAGCTACAACATTAAAATAAATATTTCCTATATAAACTATAAAAACTTTAACAAAACCAGAGGAAGAGAAATTAGATAGAATAGTGTGCCCGAGTGTACCATCAAGGAAGAGAACTCTAACCCAGGACAGTGGGAGACCATAGTACAGGGCTATGGCACTACCCAAGACTAGAGGACATTGGTTTGATTTTGGAGTGTCCTCCTAAAAGAGCTGCTTTTCATAGCTAGACCTTTTACCTTAAGGACAGGATTTTCTCCTAAATTTCATGTCGCTGTAAACTGAATACGGAAACTCCTGATAACAATTATAAGAATATGCATTGAGAATGCAAGCCTTTCTATTGTGGATTTCTTCAAGGAGCACAATACGACGACACAATAACGGCCTCTTGAGAAAAATTCCATAAGAAAAAAAAAAAGAAAAAACTCTGGCCTATTATCATGAGTTCTTTAGAAACCGCAGATGAATGCATTCAATTTGGCTTTCTCGTCATAAGAGTTATACTATTTTTTTTTTTTTTTAAATAAATGATATTTTGATTTATACGAAATCTCAAGGTTGCGACGGGATATATTACAAGAGAAAAATCATTCGCTTTCCAAACCTTTTATTCTGTAACAACCAGATTCAAAGTTAACAATGTCTAAAATCTCTCTCTCTCTCTCTCTCTCTCTCTCTCTCTCTCTCTCTCTCTCTCTCAGTGGAAATTCGCTTTTGCATGGAAAGATTTAGCTGAAAATATGTCTTCAATGGAAGTTAATATGCATCAACAAACCATTTTCTGCATAAGTAAATGTTTGGAAAAAAGAACACGCAAACATTCTGTTATATTCATATGAGATATGCATATGGTAAACACACACATTGTTCTCTAATCTTGGGTAGCGCTATAACCTCTGTACCATGGTCTTCCACTGTCTTGGGTTAGAGTTCTCTTGCTTGAGGGTGCACTCGGGCACACTATTCTATCTTATTTCTCTTCCGCTTGTTTTGTTAAAGTTTTTATAGTTTATATAGGAGATATTCATTTTAATGTTGTTGCTCTTCTTAAATATTTCATTTTTCTTCGTTTCCTTTCCTCACTGAGCTATTTTCCCTGTTGGAGCCCCTGGGCTTATAGCATCCTGCTTTTCCAACTAGGGTTGTCGTTTAGCAAATAATGATAATAATAATAATAATATGTAAATGAGTTGCATCTACAGAGATGAATGCTTACACAAGACGTGCAAATACAAACGTGAAAGGAACAAATAAAAAGCGCTACATCAGGTATCGCCAGCAACTGTTCGCAATAAGATACAAAAATAGCAACCTCCAAAGTGCAAGATTATAAGCAGTTTCATTGGCATCGTTCAGTAGAGCGTGAAACATCACCTCCTGAATCCAAGATCAAAGTCCTGTGATCTTGTCAAATAAATTATTTGTTGGGCATTTACATGTACATATTGAATGCTGTGCTAAGGTGTCACGAAAAAATAAGGCCGGGAGCACACTAGCGACTCTGTGGCGCCACAAAGCCACAGCATCGTGTGGCGGGGATGTGGTCTCCCATAGGTTTCCATTGTTTTCAAGTTTTGCCGCGCAAAACTAGCGACTGTGGCAAGCGACTATGGCTCTCTGTCGCTCATCCCCGCCACAGGCGTGGCGTGGCTTTGAAAACAATCGAAACCTATGGGAGACCACATCCCCGACAAACGATGCTGTGGCTTTGTGGCGCCACAGAGTCGCTAGTGTGCTCCCGGCCTAATGGTTAAGGTTTAAACGACAGAAACGACAGTAATTACTTTCCGTTTTTTTTTAATGAAATCATACCCTCGATCTAGTTTGATTATTTTAATTTCATAAAAATAATTGACATCAAGAAAATATTATTATTTTGATCATGATTGCATTCATTATTTATGTACTCAGCTTATGTGGCTATCAAGGGTGTACTCATGCTAATGTGCATGTAATATGTTAAGTGGTTTATTACTTCTAAATATCTTTTCTTTGTCTGATTTTTTTTAATTAGTTAAGTAACTTCTTTATGTGTTTCTGTTATCACTGTGTCCATTGCAGACAAGTCCATCCTGCCGACCTAGGACTATGTGGGGCTCAATACGCCCACCGAAGCCAAGAGCATGGAGAGAGAGAGAGAGAGAGAGAGAGAGAGAGAGAGAGAGAGAGAGAGAGAGTCCAATTTCCCCATCCTGCATTGTAACATGAAAATCCTCTCCATTTACTTCAGTGTTTAAACACTATTTTCAACAATCAAAAAATAACAATAGTATTCCTATATTTTTTCTTAGCATTTAATAAACCAAACTTGAAACAAATACAAGTCAACGCCAATTAAATATAAACAAAAACGAATAAACTAAAACTATTGTAACAGTGAGCATTGTCGAAGAGGGAGAAAACTTGTGGGATCGGTTATGAAATTCAGTGACGCCTTATCAATAATTGTTACCATTCAAATATTTTTCATTTTATATTGAAGCGTAATTCTATCGTTCGATCAATGTATAGTCTTGACAGAATCACGTAAAAAGTGGTTCGAAATACGTGTCGGTACCAAATATGAAATAGATTTGCAGTTTTTACTTTATCTTGAAATCTAACTGGAACTCAGTTTGTCCTGCAGAGAAAGTCTTGGAAATTTAGACTTTAGATAGATATACTGTATATTAAGTGTAAAACGTAAAGTATCATGCCAAATATGTGTGCATTTGCATATTTCGGTGCATACTCTCTCTCTCTCTCTCTCTCTCTCTCTCTCTCTCTCTCATCTCTCTCTCTCTCCTCTCTCTCTCTCTCTATGTATATATATATATATATATATATATATATATATATATATATATTGGACTTATAATTTTAAAGACAAATATATATTCAAAAACATTTCAGATGGCTATCTTCACCTTTCCTTCACAACTTCAAAAACCATTGTTGTTTGACGCTACTCTACAGAGACCAATGGGATGAGATTAGATTCACTAATCTGGGCTATAAGACCCGACACAGAGACCTGAGAGGCCATTCAGAATCCATGTACAACTGGGAGGAATCCCGCAATATGAAGTTAAAGTCGAGAAGCTGGAAAACAATATGGAAGAAAGGAAGTGGAAGATGTATGGCAGAAGACTGACCAGGAAAAGGAAGTTGTAAAGATCTTGAAGCGTTTCCCACAGTGTGAAGTTCTGATCCACTGTCGGCTCAACCCCCTAGGGGACAAAAACCAATTAACTAATCAAAGATTCAACGCCAACTTATAATTTGGCTGTAGGCTGCAGGTCAATAAAGACGGAGTTCCACAAACTTATCTAAGACTTTTTACCCCAAAAATGACGAGAACTTGGTCTCCACTGTCTGTTTAATTGAAGTTGTTTACAAAAAGGAGAGAGAGAGAGAGAGAGAGAGAGAGAGAGAGAGAGAGAGAGGAGAGAGAGAGAGAGAGAGAGAGAGAGAGAGAGAGTCCAATTTTCCCATCCTGCATTGTAACATGAAAATCCTCTCCATTTACCTCAGTATTTGAACACTATTTTCAACAATTAAAAAATAACAATAGTATTACTATATTTTTTCTTAGCATTTAATAAACCAAACTTGAAACAAATACAAGGTAACGCCAATTAAATATAAAGAAAAATGAATAAACTAAAACTATTGTAACAGTGAGCATTGTCGAAGAGGGGGAAAATTTGTGGGATCGGTTATGAAATTCAGTGACGCCTTATCAATAATTATTAACATTCAAATATTTTTCATTTTATATTGAAGCGTAATTCTATCGTTCGATCATTGTATAGTCTTGACAGAATCAAGTAAAAAGTGGTTCGAAATACATGTCGGTAACAAATATGAAATAGATTTGCTGTTTTTACTTTATCCTGAAATCTAACTGGAACTCAGTTTGTCTGTAGAGAAAGTCTTCGATATTTAGACTTTAGTTAGATATACTGTATATTAAGTGTTAATTGTAAAGTATAATGCCAAATATATGTGCATTTGCATATTTCGGTGCATACTCTCTCTCTCTCTCTCTCTCTCTCTCTCTCTCTCTCTCTCTCTCCTCTCTCTCTCTCAGTTTTGTATCTGTGTGCCGGTGAGTGATTAAACTTTTGCGGCCCTATAAATATCATGATTTAACGCGGATAACAAAAGGCTATCGAGTGCAATATAGCTACAAGTTTTCGTGAATAGTCAGTGATTAGTTTGAGGTCGGAGAAGTGGGATAAAACGTCGGCATAGAATAGTTATCTTGTGAATTACTAAAAATCTAATCAAGATGGCTATGTACAACACGGGCAAGGCTTGGAGAGACATCGCTGGACTCAGCAAAAATAAATTCCATGAGTTGGCGAAACAGGAGCTCGACCGTCTGATAACAGAGGTCACTAGTAACGCCAACCAATGTGACGGAAGAATATTCGCAGACATATTGAAACAATATGATCCAATAAACTGGAGCAAATCTGCGGAAAACATCAGCAAAATAATAGAAGAAATTCCAAAGAAAATCCAAGTGTTAAAGAAACTTATAAAGAAAGTCTACATCAATCAACACATTCCATCAAAGAACAATAAGAAGTCCAATATGGTGAATATGCTGATTGATGCAATGGGAAAAAGAATGCCAAAATGGTGTAATACATGTAAGATATGGTATTCCATTAATAATCCTCAACAATTGATTAGAAAATGTGATGCCTGTCATGTCCCAACACATCCCACATGTGCTGAAATACAGCAAAAAATAAAAAATAAAGACACAAAGGTATTCTGCTCAACATGCTTAGTCTGGATAGAAAATATAATTAAGTCGAGACTAAATCTGCAAATAGTTGAAGATAAAGAAGAGGAAGAAGAAGAAACAGAAGAAGAAGAAGAAGAAAAAGAAGAAGAAGAGAACAATGAACAGGATATGTGTAAGGATGCAGAAGAAATCATTGATATAACCTATGATGCCATCCAACAACATACTTATGAAGAAATAAATTAACCAGATGGAAACAAATAATAGACCCAAGAGACTCTACCCGGACCTACATAATTTTAGGGAAGAGCAAGAACAAGAAAAAAATAGAAAAGAAGGATATAGTCTGCAATATGCTGAAAAGAGGGAATTGCAGATTTGGCGAAAGATGCTACTACAAGCATCCAAAGATATGCCATAATTATGAAATATATGGTAAATGTGCGTATTTAGACGGATATGGAGACGAATGCAGAGATCTCCATCCAAAAATATGCAAAAACCTAAAGAAGGAAAAGGATGCATTTACAACAAAAAATGTCGATATATGCATCCTGCAACCATGAATGAAAGTAAGAAAACTCAGCAAACTGAAAAGAAAAATGAAAGCAAAAAGAAACAAAAAAAGAAACAAAAAAGCAGGCCGTGTATATACCGCGCTTTGAACCAAGAGCCCCAAGATATGAGGCCTTTCAACCTAAACCGGCACATGTAGAACCCAACTACAAAGAATGCATCTATAATGCCAGGGGTTGGTGCAGATATGGGGACAGTTGCAGGTATACACACACAAATAAATATGAAGGCGAAAGAGCAAAATATAATAGAAAAGTTGGATTTTTTTAATGGCAGAATTCCGGGAAATGAAGAAAAGAACATCATATCAGAACAGGAAGGAAGCATGGGAGAATCCATATTATTACCAATATTAAATAATGGGATGAAACACAAACCATAATAGTAATGAATGCACAGGGTTTAGTCACGAGTAACTCTAAAAGGAAAATAGAGTTCTTAGAAGAACTAACCCAAATTGAAAAAATAGATATATTAAATATAAGTGAAACATGGTATTCCCAAGAGACTGGCAGTGATGACCAGATAAAGGGTTTCCAAACTTATAGATCAGACAGAAAAAATAGGAATCAAGGGGGAACCGCAATATATGGAAGAGACATAAATCAAGGAAAAGTATGTGAAAAATACAGCAACACAGAATGTGAATTGATTGCGGTAGAATTGAATTTGAAAAACTAATGAATATTGTAGTTTACAGACCCCCAAACACTAAGGAGTTTGACATAATAATAGAAAAAATAGATGGTATATGTAGAAACCATAAAGACTGGAATATACTCCTATCCGGAGATTTTAACTTTCCTTTCGTGGATTGGAAAGAACGGATAGAAGAAAGTGGTTGTATGTATACATATAAAAAAGATAGTAATAGTAGCGCAGAAGATAAGAGGCAATTTGAAAAGCTTCAAGATATGCTATTAGAACATAATATGCAACAAATAAACCACATTCCAACAAGAAAGGAAAATGTCCTAGATCTAGTATTTGTGAATGAGGTGAATTATGTTAAAGAAATAATAGTGTATAACACGGGAATTTCAGACCACAATGTCATAGAATTGATAGTTCATTCCAAAGCAAGTGATCACAGAATTAATAAAAACACAAAACTTTGGGAAGGATATGGAAAATATAACTTTTACAGTAAGAATATAAAATGGTCAGAAATAAATGAAGAACTGGATAAAGAATGGAAAAATGTATTTATAAGTGATAATATACAGGTAAATACGGATATACTGTACAAAATACTGGAGAAAATTGTTGAAAAATATGTACCGAAAAAAAACAATAAACAAAAGACGTGCATACCAAGAGACAGAAGGATCTTATTTCAGAAAATTAAAAGTGGAAGAAAAATCTTGCAAAAGAAAAAAATGTGTGGAAAATGAGGGAAATAAAATATAAGATAGAAAATGCAGAACAAAAGATTATACAGTCGAAAGAAAATGAAAAAAGGGACTTAGAAGAAAGGACACTTCAAAATATAAAAAGAAACCCCAAAGTACTTTACTCCTATGCAAAAAAGATGAATAAAAGGAGAATAGAAATAGGCCCTCTAAGAATTGAAGGACGGCTAACGAATGAAAAAAAGGAAATATGCAACATATTAGCAGAAAAATATAAGAGTGAGTTCACGCCAAGAATTGCGAATGAGAATAATGAAACAGAAA
>NC_090762.1:10938826-10943826 GCF_036898095.1 Palaemon carinicauda | reverse complement strand
GTACCCTCAAGCAATAGAACTTTGTTCAAAGTTTCCCGAGGCTGTGTCGAGAGAGGGAATCAAGACCTAAGGGAAACTCAACAATGATAAACCATGACATCGTTTTCACTCGTACCATCAAATCTCACATGAACGAGTCAGCGTATTTACGAAAACATATCTATAGTCCATTTCTTTTAGCGGTGCATATTTGCACCGACTCGCAGCGGTGCCCTTTTAGCTCGGAAAAAGTTTCCGATCGCTGATTGGTTGGACGAGACAATTCCAACCAATCAGCGATCACGAAACTTTTCCGAGCTAAAAGGGCACCGCTGCGAGTCGGTGCAAATTGATAATTCCAACCAATCAGCGATCACGAAACTTTTGCGAGCTAAAAGGGCACCGCTGCGAGTCGGTGCAAATATGCATCGCTAAAAGAAATAGACTATAATTCCCGTGTGTTCCCCCCCAAAAGCACCAGCGGTTCTCCATCTGCCTTATCTGAGATTCAAGTCTCTTTTTACTACCCAAGTCAGCAGATTCAAAGTATGGACAAGTATTTTTCCATGCAATCTCTCGAAGAATATATATGGAAGTCTATGGAAGCATAGTAAGGATTTATAGGATATGAATATGACCTGATATGAAAGACAAATATTCGAAGGTACAAAAATTCATCCAGGTGAGTCAGTCATTTTTTTTATCAAATTTGGTGGTATTGGTTATATTTTTATGATGGTGGGCTGTGGCACTTAGCAGTACCAGCCGAACTCGGTTGAATCCCTCGTCAGGCTAGGAGGAACGTAGAGAGGAGAGGTCCCCTTTTTTGTTTCATTTGTTTGATGTCGGATACCCCCATAATTGGTTAGTAACAAAATCAATTAATGCAAAACAAATTCAACTTTTTACCTTGATACTAAACGAAGACTTAGTATTAATTACTAAATAAGGCTTCCCATTTCCAGATTAAAAACTGATTTTTGTGAGCGACACAGAGACCTGGGAGGCCATTCAAAATCCATGTGTAACTGAGAGGAATCCCGCAGTATGAAGCAAAAGTCGAGAAGCTGGAAAACAATATGAAGAAAGGAAGTGGGAAGATGTATGGCAGAAGACTGACCAGGAAAAGAAGTTGTAAAGGTCTTGAAGCGTTTCCCACAGTGCGAAGCTCGGATCCACTGTCGGCTCAGCCCCCTAGGGGACAAAAACCAATTAACTAATCAAAAATTCAACGCCAACTTATAATTTGGCAGTAGGCTGCAGGTCAATAAAGACGGAGTTTCACAAACTTGTCCAAGACTTTTTACCCCAAAAATGACGAGAACTTGGTCTCCACTGTCTGTCTAATTGAAGTTGGTTACAGAGAGAGAGAGAGAGAGAGAGAGAGAGAGAGAGAGAGAGAGAGAGATGCCTTATTGTTACTGAAATATAAAATCATAAGAATGATTTGATTATTTAGAAACGCATATTAATAAATATTTCCTATATAAACTATAAAAACTTTAACAAAATATGGTGAAGAGAAATCAGATAAAAAGCGAGCCCGAGTATACCCTCAAGCAAGAGAACTTTGTTCAAAGTTTCCGGAGGCTGTGTCGAGAGAGGAAACCAAGACCTAAGGGAAACTCAACAACGATAAACCATGACATCGCTTTCTCTCGTACATCAAATCTCACATGAACGAGTCAGCGTATTTACGAAAACATATCTATAGTCCATTTCTTTTAGCGATGCATATTTGCACCGACTCGCAGCGGTGCCCTTTTAGCTCGAAAAAGTTTCCGGATCGCTGATTGGTTGGACGAGATAATTCCAACCAATCAGCGACCAGGAAACTTTTCCGAGCTAAAAGGGCACCGCTGCGAGTCGGTGCAAATATGCATCGCTAAAAGAAATGGATTATAATTCCGTGTGTTCCCCCCCCCCCCCCAAAAAGCACTAGTGGTTCTCCATCTGCCTTATCTAAGATTCAAGTTTCTTTTTACTACCCAAGTCAGCAGATTCAAAGTATGGACAAGTATTTTTCCATGCAATCTCTCGAAGAATATATATGGAAGTCTATGGAAGCATAGTAAGGATTTATAGGATATGAATATGACCTGATATGAAAGACAAATATTCGAAGGTACAAAATTCTATCTTTCTTACCAGACTGTTGTTAGAACAGACGTTTCTTATCAGGATACTAAACCTCTTTATAATTTAAGGGAAAATGGTGATTTGATGAATATCTATATATAGGTTTGTAAATCAATTATTCCTCGCAATCAGAACATGACTCTTCGTTTAACAAAAACTAATAGTGCTCACAGCTATGCCATTTTCAAGCTACCAGTCGGTCAGTATGAATAACTTATGAACTCTAAATAGCCTGATCACATAGGTCTCTTTGGTTTGGAAAATCAGAGGCTTAAGTTCCAGGAGCTCAAAGTTCTCTGGCAAAGACTAGATTGGGGATCCCTGTTGGCCAGGGCACCAGCCGCCAGTTGAGATACTACCTCCAGAGAGTTATGGAGTCCTTTGACTGGCCAGACAGCACTACATTGGATCCTTCTCTCTAGTTACGGTTCTTTCCCTTTGCCTACACGCACACAGAATAGTCTGGCCTATTCTTTACAGATTCCCTTCTGTCCTCATTCACCTGACAACACTGAGATACCAAACAATTCTTATCTTCTTGATAAGGGTAGAAGAAACTCTTTAGCCATGGTAAGCAGTTCTTCTAGAGAAGGACACTCCAAAATCAAACCATTTTTCTCTAGTCATGGGCAGCGCCATAGCCTCTGTACCATGGTCTTCCACTGTCGTAGGTTAGTTCTCTTGCTTGAGGGTAAACTCGGGCACACTATTCTATCTAATTTCTCTTCCCCTTGTTTTGTTAAAGTTTTTATAATTTATATAGGAGATATTTATTTCAATGATGTTGCTCTTCTTAAAATATTTAATTTTTCCTTGTTTCCTTTCCTCACTGGGCTATTTTCCCTGTTGGGGCCCCTGGGCTTATAGCATCCTGATTTTCCAACTATGGTTGTAGCTTGGCATAATATAATAATGATAATATAAGATTTTATATTTTTCCTTTAAATTTGCGGCAACTGAGAGTTGAATGCAATACTAACAAACAACATATAAGAGTCCATTAAGAATGCAAGCTGCTCTATTGTGAATTTCCTCAGAGTTTTCTGTATACCAAAGCACAATACGCTGGTTACGACACCCTTAGGGGGGAAATCTTCACATAAACGCAGCGGTGGGGGTGATTCTACTCGGAAAGTGCCTCTCTCAAGTCTTTGAGAATTGCAAGGGAAAACTTTGATTTTTAGTTCTTCTGTCAAGGAAAAGAAATTCAATATAATTTTGATGATAATTCACAGTTTTCCCATATGGAAACTTAACCAATGACACCATCATCGTTTACAATTACAGTCAACTAACTTTATGGATGGAATATAATTCTCTCTCTCTCTCTCTCTCTCTCTCTCTCTCTCTCTCTCTCTCTCTCGTGATTACCTATATTTAGAAAAGGTATATATTTCATCAACAAATAAAATGAAAATGAGAAAAAACTACTCAAGTACCTTATCGACGCATATCGGTACACAGAAATAAATCTACTGCATTTAGTGTAGCATTTACTAGTGAAGAAAAAAAAACATTGATTTACGTATGAAAATGAACACTGATACTAAACAGATACATACGCACATGCAGTCCCGAAGGCGTAAGATGCGTATAAATGAATACGCACATAATCGATTCTAACGTAAGAGCACGACCAAAGAAGTCCCATGATTAAATATATTGAATGGAACTCCTCAGTGAAGCTTGAAGTATTACCTACTGAATCCATGTGGCGAAGATCAGAGTCCCGTGATCTCATTAATGCGAAGAATACTCGTGTGATAATTAGGTGACGAAGCTATTGAGATATATAAGAGACGAGGTAGAGGAAGTGGAAATCTTGATCTACATTTGATAAATCATTTCTGAGCGCGTTGGCAATCAGAACAGTTCCATGCACACGGATTGCCAAGCTATTAACCGAACATTCCTTTTCTTCGGCCAATGAAACAGAAAAATGTATACCGTGCTGAGCTAAATTCTAGTCTTGTCTTTATCAAGGTATATAGAATAAGGGAGCTATATACCTTGGTCTTTATGATAGGTGTTTATTACGGTCTATTTGCAATCAATCTTAAAGGGACATATGGCACCTGGACGAAATGAAATGTCGGAAAAAAATAATCTAATGACTATAATATCTATTTTCCGTACCTTTATCTAAACTGATATTACATGATTCTGATACATCAATAATGCGTTTCATCGAACTGCACTTCCATAGATATCACCAGGAGTAAAAAATATGTTTATTAATATTTTTTCTAAGACTTGGAAGTTTAAGAAAATCCACTAATCTAAAAAAATCGAGTACACTTGAATCAGTTTTTTTTTTTTTTTTTTTTTTTTAAATAGTTTCTTAACACTATGCTCCTTCAACTAATTTCATTCATCCTTTCTGCTGAATTGACTAAAACTAGTCCTTTTTGTAACACATGTTTATTACAAGTATTTTTCACACAATGGAGTCGTTGTTTTTTAGACTAATTTTACGATGAAATTACTAATAAGAAAACTCTGATTCTTGTACTTATCCCTATCAATACATTCTGTATCATTTATAGTGTGGACAAATATATAAAGGAAACTCTAATTAACCTTTACCGTTTCAAGCCATAATATGGGAAAAATCTATATGAATTGCGCTTTACCAACATTTCAAAAACGTTTGATTGGATGTAGGGCCACCCTCATAAGGACAGTTATGGCAGCAATAATAAAGTGTATTAAAGTTTGATGATATATATATATATATATATATATTATATATATATATATATATATGCAACAACACCAAACAACAACAAATGCAGCTGATTCTAGTCCCCGGCAGGACAAAGGCCTCAGACATGTGTCCTTATTTATGTTTGGGGTTTGGCCAGTTTTCATCATCACGCTGG
>NC_090762.1:10927901-10930401 GCF_036898095.1 Palaemon carinicauda | reverse complement strand
GTAAACCAATTTACCCCTTTATGGATTCACTGTACATTGCATTTTGTACTCAAATTTAAAGATACTAGATTTGTATTCCATTTCCCGTTCAATGTTTTTGGTTTTAGGCTTGATTTCCAGTTCATTATTATTATTATTATTATTATTATTATTATTATTATTATTATTATTATCAAATGCTAAGCTACAACCCTAGTTGGAAAAGCAGGATGCTATAAGCTCAGGGGCTCCAACAGGGAAAATAGCCCAGTGAGGAAAGGAAATAAGGAAAAATAAAATATTTTAAGAATAGTAACAACATTAAAATTAATATTTCCTCTATAAACTTCAAAAACTATAACAAACAAGAGGAAGAGAAAATTAGATAGAAAAGTGTGCCCGAGTGTATCCTCAAGCAAGAGAACTCTAACCCAAGACAGTGGAGTACCATGGTACAGAGGCTATGGTACTACCCAAGACTAGAGAACAATGGTTTGATTTTGGAGTGTCCTTCTCCTAGAAGAGCTGCTTACCATAGCTGAAGAGCTCTTCTACCCCTCACCAAGAGGAAAGTAGCCACTGAAATTAGAGTGCAGTACTTAACCCCTTGAGAGAAGAAGAATAGTTTGGTAATCTCAGTGTTGTCAGGTGTATGAGGACAGAGGAGAATCTGTAAAGAATAGGCCAGACTATTCGGTGTCTGTGTAGGCAAAAGGAAAGAACCATAACCAGTTAAAGGACCCCATAACTCTCTAGCGGTAGTATCTCAACAGGCGGTTGGTGGCCTGGCCAACCTACTACCTATTTGCTTCATATGAAAGCTCTGCACTCGTACTGACTTCGTTTTCAATTCGCTAACGTGCTCTTGTTCTGCACTCGATTTCCTTTCATTTTGTACCCATCATCTGGCTGGCAATTTTGGTTTGCTTTTCACCTGTCCGTACACATGATCTAGATTTCCTTCATACTCATGCTCTGGTTTGGTACTTTATATTAATTTGATTCAATGTGCATGGTTTTTTATTTTTTTTTTATTTATTATTTTTTTTTTTTGCAGTAATTATTTTTTTTTTTTTTGCAGTAATTATTTTTTTTTATACATTCTCTGATCTTGCATATATTATTAATTTAATTTGTTGCTTATGGTCTATCCTTTTACTCGCGTTTGTTTTAAATTGTATATCCTAAAATTTCGTTAGCTTTCTTTAGACTTCGGTTTCATTTCCATTTCATTGTAAGAGCATGCAATGGTCATGCCATTACTTTAACTTCGTGGCATACCATTTTCCTGCACTTGATTACCAGGTAACTCTCTAAGCAGGGTGTGGTTGTGAACTTCGTTTCCTTTTTAATTTTTTATGCATACTTTAGTCATGGCCTTGATTTTAATTTCATTTTTAGTGCCCATACTTTTGCCACAAAATTTCCATTACGCTGTGTACGTGAAGTCAGCAGCCGATCATATTTTTATAATAAGTAATATTTGAATGCTGATACAAAGATGTCTAGTTTTGCAGTGGTCTAATATCAAACTGTCTAATATTATCATTATTATTATTACTAGCCAAGCTACAACCCTAGTTGGAAAAGCAAGATGCTATAAGCCCAAGAAATCCAATAGGGAAAAATAGCCCAGTGAGGAAAGGAAATAAGGAAATAAATAAATGAGAATAAATTAACAATATATCATTCTAAAAACAGTAACAGTGTCAAAACAGATATGTCCTATATAAACTATTAACAACGTAAAAAAAAAATATGTCATATATAAACTATAAAAAGACTCATGTCAGCCTGGTCAACATAAAAACATTTGCTCCAACTTTGAACTTTTGAAGTTCTACTGATTAAACTACCCGATTTGGAAGATCATTCCACAACTTGGTAAAAGCTGGAATAAAACTTCTAGAATACTGTGTAGTATTGAGCCACATAATGGAGAAGGCCTGGCTATTAGAATTAACTGCCTGACTAGTATTACGAACAGGAAAGAATTGTCCAGGGAGATCTGAATGTAAAGGATAGTCAAGAGTTATGAAGAATCTTATGCAACATGCATAATGAGCTAATTGAACGACGGTGCCAAAGATTAATATCTAGATCAGGAATAAGAAATTTAATAGACCGTAAGGAAACAAAGTATTATAAACACACACTCAGGTACAGACCAGCACGTTTATTCTTTAATCTTACTTCCTTCCTTTGCAGTCTTTTGGACTTCTCAAGAACTTACGCTTCTCAAGCATATTTTAGTCCTGCTTTTAATCTTCAGAGGAGGAAACATTTTCTCCAGGACAAATTTTAAGAGATATACTGGGGGGGGGGGGGGAATGGTAATATCATGAACTTGAAAAGAATTATAGAGAGCTTTAAATAGTTTTATTAATTAATTTTTTAATCCTTTTAATCCCTCCTTATTTTGCATTTATATATTATTGTATGAAAATTTTGTGACTGGTCTTAAAGTTAAAATGATACCAAATGTGAGAATACGGGTATGATTGATTCATTTGCATTATAC
>NC_090762.1:10917901-10922901 GCF_036898095.1 Palaemon carinicauda | reverse complement strand
GGCTTCTGTTGGTGTATAGGGTAATAAATAGAGAAACCTAAATTCTTGATCCCTTCATGAATATTTTATTTCAAGTTACAGGCTGCAGAGTTGCGTTGAGCCATCGTCTTACCGATAAAAGATAGGCAATCAATAAAAATGGAAGATTTATATCTGTAATATTTGAAAAAAAAACAAAAAAAAGTTTGCATATTTTACTGACGTCAACGTTGCGATTTTTATAATGCTAAAACCAAAATAAAAGTAATGAAAAAACCTAGGAAATGAGAAGATATGCGTTTGGGGATATTTATTTCAGGCAGTGACAGTGTCAATTTAAAAAGAAAATAAGCCCTACAATAAATGTCAGTCTACGAGTATCAAGGGAGCAGAAACTAAGTTCGACTGTAATCTTAGCAGAAATTGGCCATGAATACCAAATCTTTGGGGCACGAAATTGCTTGCCTATCTTCATGCGAGGTTAGTAACGAGATTACTTTTTACTTGGGTAAGGAAAAACCCAGATGGCTATGAATTCATATGCGATCAAAACAGGTAAATTATAATTATAACTTTAAAAGAGAAAAATAAGTAACATAAAATTAGGAATGCTAATTTTCAACGACAGAATTAGGTCGTAGGAAGAGACTTTCAGGAGCAGGGAAGAAGACTAATTGGGTTAGGTTCATAACACTAAAGGGGATTCCATTTTTCTTTTAGAACGACGTGAATGATGAAATTACATCTGCCAGGTCAAAAGAGTATGTATTTCATAGAAAGGTAATTTAAAGAGAGCAAAAAGTTACCGCAATGAATGGTAATTTAACGAAAGCAAAAAGGTACCGCAATGAATGGTAAATTTAAGAAAGCAAAAAGTTAGCTCAATGAATGGTAATTTAAAGAAAGCATAAAGTTACCGCAATGAATGGTAATTTAAAAAAAGCGAAAAGTTACTCCAATGATTGGTAATTTAACGAAAGCAAAAAGATACCTCAATGAATGGTAAATTAAAGAAAGCATAAAGTTACCGCAATGAATGGTAATTTAAAGAAAGCAAAAAGTTACCTCAATGAATGGTAATTTAACGAAAGCAAAAAGTTACCGCAATAAATGGTAATTTAAAGAAAGCGAAAAGTTACCGGTGGGAGGTATTCATAGAAATGAAGGATATCCTTGTAAGCATAAGGTAATCATTATGAATATGGAAAGAAAGATTTGCTTATACTTCTACCTTTTGCTTCAGAGAATTAGGTAATCATCATGAATATGGAAAGAAAGATTTGCTTATACTTCTACCTTTTGCTTCAAAGAATTACCTTGTACTTCTACCTTTTACTTGCGAGGATATCCTCCAAGCAGAAGTAAAAGGTTGACTCGTGTTTCGGGAGCGCTTAGTTACATGTTGGAACTTGTAAGATTTCATTTGTGCTGTTAAGATAAGAAAGAGTTTAGTATTTATAATACGTATTTAATGCCCTGTTTTTACTTGTATTTAATTAAGTTCACGCATCAGAAAGAACACAGATGCCGCCGCGCCTTACCCAAAGCCTCGCTGGCGATATCTATCCCCCACCCCTTGCATTAGAAGTTCTTTGACCTCTTTTTAGCTCCCACACCCCTTGCATTAGAAGTTCTTTGACCTCTTTTTAGCTCCCACACCCATTGCATTAGAAGTTCTTTGACCTCTTTTTAGCTCCCACACCCATTGCATTAGAAGTTCTTTGACCTCTTTTTAGCTCCCACACCCCTTGCATTAGAAGTTCTTTGACCTCTTTTTAGCTCCCACACCCCTTGCATTAGAAGTTCTTTGACCTCTTTTTAGCTCCCACACCCCTTGCATTAGAAGTTCTTTGACCTCTTTTTAGCTCCCACACCCCTTGCATTAGAAGTTCTTTGACCTCTTTTTAGCTCCCACACCCCTTGCATTAGAAGTTCTTTGACCTCTTTTTAGCTCCCACACCCCTTGCATTAGAAGTTCTTTGACCTCTTTTTAGCTCCCACACCCCTTGCATTAGAAGTTCTTTGACCTCTTTTTAGCTCCCACACCCCTTGCATTAGAAGTTCTTTGACCTCTTTTTAGCTCCCCCACCCCTTGCATTAGAAGTTCTTTGACCTCTTTTTAGCTCCCACACCCCTTGCATTAGAAGTTCTTTGACCTCTTTTTAGCTCCCACACCCCTTGCATTAGAAGTTCTTTGACCTCTTTTTAGCTCCCACACCCCTTGCATTAGAAGTTCTTTGACCTCTTTTTAGCTCCCCCACCCCTTGCATTAGAAGTTCTTTGACCTCTTTTTAGCTCCCCCACCCCTTGCATTAGAAGTTCTTTGACCTCTTTTTAGCTCCCACACCCCTTGCATTAGAAGTTCTTTGACCTCTTTTTAGCTCCCACACCCCTTGCATTAGAAGTTCTTTGACCTCTTTTTAGCTCCCACACCCCTTGCATTAGAAATTCTTTGACCTCTTTTTAGCTCCCACACCCCTTGCATTAGAAGTTCTTTGACCTCTTTTTAGCTCCCACACCCCTTGCATTAGAAGTTCTTTGACCTCTTTTTAGCTCTCACACCCCTTGCATTAGAAGTTCTTTGACCTCTTTTTAGCTCCCACACCCCTTGCATTAGAAGTTCTTTGACCTCTTTTTAGCTCCCACACCCCTTGCATTAGAAGTTCTTTGACCTCTTTTTAGCTCCCACACCCCTTGCATTAGAAGTTCTTTGACCTCTTTTTAGCTCCCACACCCCTTGCATTAGAAATTCTATGACCTCTTTTTAGTTCCCACACCCCTTGCATTTGAAGTTCTTTGACCTCTTTTTAGCTCCCACACCCCTTGCATTAGAAGTTCTTTGACCTCTTTTTAGCTCCCACACCCCTTGCATTAGAAGTTCTTTGACCTCTTTTTAGCTCCCACACCCCTTGCATTAGAAGTTCTTTGACCTCTTTTTAGCTCTCACACCCCTTCCATTAGAAGTTCTTTGACCTCTTTTTAGCTCCCACACCCCTTGCATTAGAAGTTCTATGACCTCTTTTTTGTTCCCACACCCCTTGCATTAGAAGTTCTTTGACCTCTTTTTAGCTCCCACACCCCTTGCATTAGAAGTTCTTTGACCTCTTTTTAGCTCCCACACCCCTTGCATTTGAAGTTCTTTGACCTCTCTTTAGCTCCCACACCCCTTGCATTAGAAGTTCTTTGACCTCTTTTTAGCTCCCCCACCCCTTGCATTAGAAGTTCTTTGACCTCTTTTTAGATCCCACACCCCTTGCATTAGAAGATCTTTGACCTCTTTTTAGATCCCCCACCCCTTGCATTAGAAGTTCTTTGACCTCTTTTTAGCTCTCACACCTCTAGCATTAGAGGTTCTTTGACCTCTTTTTAGCTCCCACACCTCTAGCATTAGAAGTTCTTTGACCTCTTTTTAGCTCCCACACCTCTAGCATTAGAAGTTCTTTGACCTCTTTTTAGCTCCCACACCTCTAGCATTAGAAGTTCTTTGACTTCTTTTTAGCTCCCACACCTCTAGCATTAGAAGTTCTTTGACCTCTTTTTAGCTCCCACACCTCTAGCATTAGAAGTTCTTTGACCTCTATTTAGCTCCCACACCTCTAGCATTAGAAGTTCTTTGACCTCTATTTAGCTTCCACACCTCAAGCATTAGAAGTTCTTTGACTTCTTTTTAGCTCCCACACCTCTAGCATTAGAAGTTCTTTGACTTCTTTTTAGCTCCCACACCTCTAGCATTAGAAGTTCTTTGACTTCTTTTTAGCTCCCACACCCCTTGCATTAGAAGTTCTTTGACCTCTTTTTAGCTCTCACACCCCTTGCATTAGAAGTTCTTAGACCTCTTTTTAGCTCCCACACCCCTTGCATTAGAAGTTCTTTGACCTCTTTTTTAGCTCCCACACCCCTTGCATTAGAAGTTCTTTGACCTCTTTTTAGCTCCCACACCCCTTGCATTAGAAATTCTATGACCTCTTTTTAGTTCCCACACCCCTTGCATTTGAAGTTCTTTGACCTCTTTTTAGCTCCCACACCCCTTGCATTAGAAGTTCTTTGACCTCTTTTTAGCTCCCACACCCCTTGCATTAGAAGTTCTTTGACCTCTTTTTAGCTCCCACACCCCTTGCATTAGAAGTTCTTTGACCTCTTTTTAGCTCTCACACCCCTTCCATTAGAAGTTCTTTGACCTCTTTTTAGCTCCCACACCCCTTGCATTAGAAGTTCTATGACCTCTTTTTTGTTCCCACACCCCTTGCATTAGAAGTTCTTTGACCTCTTTTTAGCTCCCACACCCCTTGCATTAGAAGTTCTTTGACCTCTTTTTAGCTCCCACACCCCTTGCATTTGAAGTTCTTTGACCTCTCTTTAGCTCCCACACCCCTTGCATTAGAAGTTCTTTGACCTCTTTTTAGCTCCCCCACCCCTTGCATTAGAAGTTCTTTGACCTCTTTTTAGATCCCACACCCCTTGCATTAGAAGATCTTTGACCTCTTTTTAGATCCCCCACCCCTTGCATTAGAAGTTCTTTGACCTCTTTTTAGCTCTCACACCTCTAGCATTAGAGGTTCTTTGACCTCTTTTTAGCTCCCACACCTCTAGCATTAGAAGTTCTTTGACCTCTTTTTAGCTCCCACACCTCTAGCATTAGAAGTTCTTTGACCTCTTTTTAGCTCCCACACCTCTAGCATTAGAAGTTCTTTGACTTCTTTTTAGCTCCCACACCTCTAGCATTAGAAGTTCTTTGACCTCTTTTTAGCTCCCACACCTCTAGCATTAGAAGTTCTTTGACCTCTATTTAGCTCCCACACCTCTAGCATTAGAAGTTCTTTGACCTCTATTTAGCTTCCACACCTCAAGCATTAGAAGTTCTTTGACTTCTTTTTAGCTCCCACACCTCTAGCATTAGAAGTTCTTTGACTTCTTTTTAGCTCCCACACCTCTAGCATTAGAAGTTCTTTGACTTCTTTTTAGCTCCCACACCTCTGGCATTAGAAGTTCTTTGACCTCTTTTCAGCTCCCTTACCTCAAGC
>NC_090762.1:10910401-10912901 GCF_036898095.1 Palaemon carinicauda | reverse complement strand
CAGATTATTTAAATTTAAGTATGAGAGTGTGCGCGCGTGTTTTTTCTTTTTCTTTTTCTTCTTCTTCTTCTTCTTCTTTTTTTTTGACTGATGCTAAATCGACCTTCTTTTCAGTGTAAAACTACTCAAGGAGTTACGTACAGCTGGACACACAAAATCTTGATTCAGTTCGCTCTGAGGAAGTACACCAAGCCACACCCTTACTGATCGGAGAGTTCCTGTGTTTAGCCCCGCCCATTAGCCCCGCCCATCACCTTGGGTTATCTGTTTGGTTACTCGTCCGAAAGTAAGGGTACAACTGTGTGAACTTCTTCGCAGTGAAGTGTGCCAGGGACGCCTGTGTCTAACTGTACATACAAACACACATTTAAAGTACATAAAAACGCAGAGCTTCCATTAGAAAAATCTACGGTATCCTATCGACCCAGCTGTGAATGGTTAGTGCCAGCTTCAGTTGAAGTCAGCCAAAGAGGCAATGGTTCTTATAATCTGATCTATAAAGATTTGCTGAGATCCGAATGTGACTTTGATACTTTCAAAACATTCAGTCAAATAATTCCCTTAACCTTGGGAAGAAATGACCTGAGGGAAATTAATTTTATTATAAGTGCTTCGTTCGGGACAGGTTTCGAACATGTTGTATATTTCGGAATCGAAACATAACTAGGTAGTAGAGTTTTAATATATATATATATATATATATATATATATATATATATATATATATATATATATACTGTACATATAAATATATATATATATATATATACTGTACATATATACATACATATATATATATATATATGTGTGTGTGTGTGTGTGTGTGTATGTACTTTATATATAGACATGCATTTGTATGTACACAAATGCTACATAAGAAAAAGCTAGTAGAAAAGCATATGTCAAAATATAGAAAGTAAAACGACTCTCTTCCCAAAGTGCCTGTAAAACGATCTCAGACATCTTCGCATCGCTAGAAATAGACTAAAGAAGGCAACGTCAAGAGGATAAAATGTGTCACTGGTATTGAAAACTCGAGAGGCACTCGAAGTTCGAAGTGTTTCCTGAAGGTGAAGCTTTAGAACTCTGGAGGATTAAGAGGCCGGTTTTTTCTAAGTATCAGTCTTCCTGGAACGATTAAAGGTTCAAAGGCCGCTCATGAATGGCAACTGTAAGGGACAGTGACATTGCCCAAACGAGCAGGACAATGCTCTGGAGACTGACCATATACACATATGATCAGCGCCCAAGCTTGGACCAAGGAGGGCCAGGCAATGGTTGCTGATGACTCAGCAGATAGACCTATAGGCTCCTTCTGACCCCCCCCCCATCCTAGACCTCACAAGGATGGTGAGGTTGCAGTGACCAAAGAAACTAATGAGTTTGAGCGGGACTTGAACCCCAGTCTATCGTTCACCAGTCAGGGACATTACCACATCGGCCCCACTGGATAGTTAGGAGGGTTTAGCTAGCAGTATACGAAGGGAGAACACGGTAAGGGGATTATATGCAAACCCTGGAATTTACTTACGGATACTTTGGTATTTTTCGATATAGATTTTGAGGTTTACCGAAGGATATGTGAACACGCTTGTAAATGTGAATATCAGCATTTACTTACGTGTGCGGTAAAGGGGTTATGAGCTATAAATAAGTGTATTTAACGAGACAATAAGA
This sequence comes from Palaemon carinicauda, assembly GCF_036898095.1. Taxonomy (NCBI): domain Eukaryota; kingdom Metazoa; phylum Arthropoda; class Malacostraca; order Decapoda; family Palaemonidae; genus Palaemon; species Palaemon carinicauda. Next base: position 10,911,224 of record NC_090762.1, on the reverse strand, counting down.
TATGAACTCTTGGAGATTTAGTGAGAGGAATAAATTTAAAATATGAAATGTATAATGATGCATAAGTTTAACAAGTGTAATACTGTAACTATAAACATTAGAAATTACTCCATGGTAAATTTACGTTGCTTATATGTATACCGTACAACTTGAGACATAGTAAGATATCGGAGTAAGTAAACGTTACTTTGAGGGGGAAAAAATTGCAGGGGGAAATTCCCCTGATGCTGAAATGGCATCCTTTTGGGCATCCTGTAAACACCCCCCCCCCCCACCCCCCACCCCATCACCGGTTGGATCTTTATCAAACACCGTTTCAAGCTACTTGTGTTTTGTTTACGTTTCTTGATCAGGAGAAAATTTCTCTAATGGAGGGCTTTCAGAAGCTTTAGTCAGATGATAGACACTGACTGTGCTAGTGGTATTTTTAGATTTCAGAAACAGGTCTTCTGAAAGCTATTCAAATTTAAAAGGTCATCGTTTTTATTGTTTTAAATTGAATTTCCTTTTATTCTTTATTTATAATAAACGATATCGGTGTCATTGACCTTCGATATCAGGATGCCAGAAAACTCAAAATCAATCGATCATACTTAAAAGTCTCCCCCATAATCAAGATGAGAGTTGTGACGTGCCGAGAGAAGGTTGTGACTCAAAGACAGTATGAAAGCAACTGAGTGAATTTATTATAGAACACTCTCCTTTATATACAAGAGCTCAAAGCAACAAGAAATTTCATGTTCAAAAACTGACACCGTTACAGATGAGAAAAACAGACATGTTTATTCTGGTTCTTTTTAGTGCGAGGGAAGAGCGAAGATAC
>NC_090762.1:10880401-10905401 GCF_036898095.1 Palaemon carinicauda | reverse complement strand
CTTTGTACTTGTCTCGGCCTCTTTGATCACAGACTTCAATATAAGTTCTAAGTTTTCGGTCTTTGCTTCGAGGCAGCATGTACAATATTGCTCTTAGGGACGGAGCTTGCCATCTCGATCCTGAATTATATTGTAATTTTTGAGTTCATATGTAAACAAGTCATCCAAAAGAATAGTCTTTATCTTAGACTTGGCTCCAAATGTTACGCATTTTACTCACCTTTTGCACGTGGCCGTGAGGATTAGCAAATCCAATTCCTCACTAGCCCAGTGTTGAATGATACTAATGGAGAAAAAAGATTGGGGTCTAACCCCGCAGGAACGATAGACTGCTTTTGAAGAGGTAAAGGAAAGTATACATAAAATTGAGTGGATTCCAAAGTATGAGTTAAAAGTAAATGGAATAGAGATCGAACAGTAAAGTGGATTATCAATTTTCCAGACTGAATAAATGTGGGATGGTGTGACATCAATCAGTCAATTCAAGCAATAAGAGATTTCAAAGTCTAGGCGTAATTGAGGTTATGGTATGATTTTTTTCAAAGTCTATCTACTTCTGGATGGAGTAAAGTATATCGATATAAAATTAGTTTCAGTGTCTGGCATAAATTTAAAATATTAATAATGTAATACAATGATTAAGAAATATTCATAAATGTACATAGTTTCTTGATCTTTCCACCACAAGATTATACATACAGAAATAATAAGGTCAGATTTAATCTAGAATTAAATGTTATATATTTAGAAGCAGCAGAGGTGGTTCGTCTCTGAATGGACCCGAAAGATAAGAACATTGACTTACGAAGAGCATAGGAAATTAATCGGCTTATTACTCACGCCTCTTAGGAATTCATCGCCAAGTTAAGAAGATTAAGGGAAGTTTTATTACTAGTAGATAGCTCTCTTGAGATTCTTAAACGACTTGTACTTATCCCTTGCATGAAATGATTCTTGGAGCAGAAGGTCATGTCAATTCTTGTTCAGTATATCACGAAATGTAATATTAAAAGGGTTTTTGGTCTCCACTGAGACGATCTACATCATTCTCCTCGGGCGACCATAAGCCAGCAGGGACTATCACTATCACTCCAACCTCCCCCCCCCCCCAGGCGCCACCCTGGGGAGTAACCCCCCCCCCCCCCCCCCCCTGGTAGAAGGTCTCATACTATACGCGTCCTCTCGGGGACGCGAACTCGGAACCTCTGAAACAGAAGCTCGCGACGCTACTAACCTAGCTATCCGGAGGAGTGTCGAGAAATTGATGCACGGCACAAGATCGGCTAGACTGTCAAGTTTAGGTATAACCAGAGTTTAGCTCATTTAATAATTCCAAGCTAGAGGCTGTTTGATGATTTTTTGTTTTGCCATATGAATATTGAAAGTGAGTCATGCGTTTATACTGTCATGTATGTTGGTATTTATTGGTACACACATGTATATGAATAAATATGTTTGTATATACATACTGTTACTATTATTATTATTATTATTATTATTATTATTATTATTATTAGCTAAGCTACAACCTTAGTTGGAAAAGCAGGATGTTATAAGTCCAAGAGGTCCAAAAAGGAAAAATAACCCAATGAAGAAAGGGAATAGATAAATTATACGAGAAGTAATAAATAATTAAAACAGAATATTTTAAAAACAGTAACATTAGAATAGTTCTTTGTTATATAAACTATAAAAAGTGAATTATCTCAGCCTGTTCAACATAAAAACAAGTTTGAACTTTTAAAGTTCCACTAATTCAACTGCCTGATTAGGGCGATCATGACACAATTTGGTCATAGCTGGAAAATAATACTAGAATACTGCGTAGTATTGAGCCTTATGATAAAGGCATAGTTATTAAGATTAAATTTATACCTAGTATTACGAGCAGGATGGTACAGTCTGGGAAGATCTGAATGGAAAGAATGGTCTGAATTTTGAAAAATATTATGCAACTTGCATAAAGAACTAACTGAATGATGGTGCCAGATATTTATATTTAGATCAGGAATAAGAAATTTAATAGACGGTAAGTTCTTGTCCAACAAATTAAGATGAGATTTAGAAGACCAGACATTAGAACAATATTCGAAACAAGGCAAAAAATAGAAATAATGAGATAAACCAGATGAGAATATGATCTATACAAAAACATATAACGAAATACTTGATAGGATGATCTCATAAATAATTGAATAGGGAGACGAATTTCGCCGTAATTCCAGAGTTTCTAATAGCATTGCTGATTTTCGTTCTCTCCTAAATACAGAGCTTTTTCGCATCCAACTCAATGTGCTAATTCGCTCTGCTGAAACGTGGGTCCGTGTCAAAGTGAATTAGTTACAAAATAAAGAACGACAAAGTAGTAATGACTCCAGTTGCGATCTTATTCAACTTCCTCGTTAGTCAAATGAAGGCAGTTTATTCATTATTCAGTTTCCTTAGTTTAAAGATGTAAGGTTTTTATGTTTATATAAGAAACTCGCCCCTGTTTATTCTCGATTATTGTTACAAGACAGAGAATGGAATTGAAAGCATTATTATTATTATTATTATTATTATTATTATTATTATTATTATTAGGCAAGCTACAACCCTAGTTGGAAAAGCATGATGCTGTAAGCCTAAGGGATCCAACAGGGAAAAATAGCCCAGTGAGGAAAGGAAATAAGGAAATAAATAAATGATGAGAATAAATTAACAATATATCATTCTAAAAACAGTAACTTTTCAAAACAGATATGTCCTATATAAACTATATGGTATAGGTATATTCAGTACGTAATATGCAGTCGCTGTCCTCGGTTCTCGCTGCATAACAGTGAAACGCAGTAAATTGTTTCATACACTCTCGTATACTATAATGTTATTGATTTTTATCTCTCGCTCTTCCTCGCACTCATTATAGAAACCTGGTTAAGCTTGCTATCGCATGTTTTATACTGCTTGAATTTTGTGTCATTCTTGCTCTCAACTATCTGTATAGAAGCTCGTTGTCTTGTTGAATAAACCTCACTTGCATTCATCTCTCTTCTCTGATAGTACCTAACAGCCAGAAGATCTTTCGCATGTTTTATACTGCTTGAATTTTGTGTCATTCTTGCTCTCAACTATGTGTATAGAAGCTCGTTGTCTTGTTGAAGAAACCCCACTTGCATTCATCTCGCTTCTCTGATAGTACCTAACAGCCAGAAGATCTTTCGCATGTTTTATACTGCTTGAATTTTGTGTCATTCTTGCTCTCAACTATCTGTATAGAAGCTCGTTGTCTTGTTGAATAAACTCCTCTTGCATTCATCTCGCTTCTCTGATAGTACCTAACAGCTACCTGGCATAAAGTTATTCTGAAACTCAAAGAAGAGCTGCCCCGTTAAACTCTTAAAATTCTTAATTGCCCTGTTCTCGGCGCATTAAGGAAAAAGAGGTTGAAGATGAGTCATGAAAATCGGGTCAGTTTTTTGCCTAATTTTCCTCTCGGTTTTCTTTTACGTAAATGTGAAGATAAACTTGAAAATTGGGTCAGTTTTTTGCCTTATTTTCCTCTCGGTTTTCTTTTACGTAAATTTGAAGATAAACTTGAAAATCGGGTCAGTGTTTTGCCCAATTTTCCTCTCGGTTTTCTTTTACGTAAATTTGAAGATAAACATGAAAATCGGGTCAGTGTTTTGCCTAATTTTCCTCCCGGATTTCTTTTACGTAAATGTGAAGATAAATAGGAAAATCGGGTCCGTTTTTTGCCTAATTTGCTCTCGGTTTTCTTTTACGTAAATGTGAAGATAAATGGGAAAATCGGGTCAGTTTTTTGCCTCATTTTCCTCTCGGTTTTCTTTTACGTAAATGTGAAGATAAACATGAAAATCGGGTCAGGTTTTTGTCTAATTTGCCTCTCGGTTTTCTTTTACGTAAATGTGAAGATAAATAGGAAAATCGGGTCAGTTTTTTGCCTCATTTTCCTCTCGGTTTTCTTTTACGTAAATGTGAAGATAAACATGAAAATCGGGTCAGGTTTTTGTCTAATTTGCCTCTCGGTTTTCTTTTACGTAAATGTGAAGATAAATGGGAAAATCGGGTCAGTTTTTTGCCTCATTTTCCTCTCGGTTTTCTTTTACGTAAATTTGAAGATAAACATGAAAATCGGGTCAGTGTTTTGCCTAATTTTCCTCCCGGATTTCTTTTACGTAAATGTGAAGATAAATAGGAAAATCGGGTCCGTTTTTTGCCAAATTTGCCTCTCGGTTTTCTTTTACGTAAATGTGAAGATAAATGGGAAAATCGGGTCAGTTTTTTGCCTCATTTTCCTCTCGGTTTTCTTTTACGTAAATTTGAAGATAAACATGAAAATCGGGTCAGTGTTTTGCCTAATTTTCCTCCCGGATTTCTTTTACGTAAATGTGAAGATAAATAGGAAAATCGGGTCCGTTTTTTGCCTAATTTGCCTCTCGGTTTTCTTTTACGTAAATGTGAAGATAAATGGGAAAATCGGGTCAGTTTTTTGCCTCATTTTCCTCTCGGTTTTCTTTTACGTAAATTTGAAGATAAACATGAAAATCGGGTCAGTGTTTTGCCTAATTTTCCTCCCGGATTTCTTTTACGTAAATGTGAAGATAAATAGGAAAATCGGGTCCGTTTTTTGCCAAATTTGCCTCTCGGTTTTCTTTTACGTAAATGTGAAGATAAATGGGAAAATCGGGTCAGTTTTTTGCCTCATTTTCCTCTCGGTTTTCTTTTACGTAAATTTGAAGATAAACATGAAAATCGGGTCAGTGTTTTGCCTAATTTTCCTCCCGGATTTCTTTTACGTAAATGTGAAGATAAATAAGAAAATCGGGTCCGTTTTTTGCCTAATTTGCCTCTCGGTTTTCTTTTACGTAAATGTGAAGATAAATGGGAAAATCGGGTCAGTTTTTTGCCTCATTTTCTTCTCGGTTTTCTTTTACGTAAATGTGAAGATAAACATGAAAATCGGGTCAGGTTTTTGCCTAATTTGCCTCTCGGTTTTCTTTTACGTAAATGTGAAGATAAATAGGAAAATCGGGTCCGTTTTTTGCCTAATTTGCCTCTCGGTTTTCTTTTACGTAAATGTGAAGATAAATGGGAAAATCGGGTCAGTTTTTTGCCTCATTTTCCTCTCGGTTTTCTTTTACGTAAATGTGAAGATAAACATGAAAATCGGGTCAGGTTTTTGTCTAATTTGCCTCTCGGTTTTCTTTTACGTAAATGTGAAGATAAATAGGAAAATCGGGTCAGTTTTTTGCCTAATTTGCCTCTCGGTTTTCTTTTACGTAAATGTGAAGATAAACATGAAAATCGGGTCAGGTTTTTGCCTAATTTTCCTGTCGGTTTTCTTTTACGTAAATGTGAAGATAAACATGAAAATCGGGTCAGTTTTTTGCCTAATTTTCCTCTTGGTTTTCTTTTACGTAAATGTGAAGATAAACATGAAAATCACAAGATGAAACTATTGCTCTTCTCAGTTCTCTTTACGGGAAATGAACGCGAAGTGAAGATATTTAATATATTCATTCATCATTGTTGCATGACAACTTACAACTTAAGCGCTTGCTATTACAAATGTATTTCATGTTAATTACGAGTTTTATTTATATTATGGTTATATATTATCTCATGCTTCACTAAGTATGTAAGAGTTGATATTGTGTTAGGTTTTGTTCGTCCTCAAATGGTTTTAACGTTGCTAGTATTTTTTTTTAAATGCGCAAATAATATTTTCTTCTTAAATTTCATTTTGTATAACTGACTTATTTCTCTCGACAAATTTCAATATTCCCTTTCCATGATCAAGATATCAGCGGAATTTATATCATTAGTTATTCAAACAAACTTTGAAAACTGGATGGCTATGCAGTGCCTCTTTTCAGCCCATTAATTAATTCCGTCATAACTTCATGTTGGAAAAAATATATCCGTTTGAAAACAGTCCATATTTTTTACCATCATAATAAACTTTTACTAAAGGTATGATTTAATCAGTTTAAACTTCGGGAATTATTCTTCTTTTTGTTAAAAATTAGGCCATATTTTTTTCACCCCTTCAAACTGAAAATAGTTTAAATGGTTTCCGTTTTCATATCATAGTGAGGGTGGGGGGGGGGGGGGGGGGGGAGCTATCTTGTGATTGGTGGAAGGGGTCTGAGAGTATTCCACCGAGGGTAAGGTAATAATATTTGTTTTAGATTAGTTTAATGTCGGTTTAGAAAGGTTAATTCCATTACACGATGACCTTATTCATGTGAATTCATTCATTCATTCATTCATTCCTTTCACTAAATAGATGACTTTTGTCATTATTTTTTGTAGATTATTATTATTATTATTATTATTATTATTATTATTATTATTATTATTATTATTATTAAAAATTTTTATTATTATTATTATTATGATTATTATTATTATTATTATTATTTTATTATTATTGAAAATTGTTATTATTATTATTATTATTATTATTATTATTATTATTATTATTATTATTATTATCGCTTGCCAAGTTACAACCCCAGTTGGAAAATAACGATGGGCTAAGCCCAAGGGCTCCAACAAGGAAAAATAGCCAAATGAGGAAAGGATAAAAGAAAATAAATAAACTACAAGAGAAGGAATGAACAATTAAACTAAAATACTCTAAGAACAGTAACAACATCAGAATAGATCTTTCCTATATAAACTATAAAACGTTACTTATGTCAGCCTGTTCAACATAACACCCACTGCAAGTTTGAACTTTTGAAGTTTTACCTATTGAAATCAACGCTGCTGTACTTGTGGCTTTTGTGGAATCAGGAGATTATTGTAATCTTTGGTAATTGTTTACAACACCACGCTCTCCATTTACTCCAAAATAATGCAATCTTGCAGTTCTTATCTTCTTGCACAGTAATCACTCAATTTTTTATTAAGTATATTTTGAATACACAGTATATCAAATGTACGCTGGCATCACGAACTTCTGTTTATGTACGCTGGCATCACGAAATCTGTGCAAGAAGATGAGAACTGCAGGATTGCATTATTTTGGAGTAAATGGAGAGCGTGGTGTTGTAAACTATTACCATATCTTTTTATGTATTTTCCATTTATTTCATTATTTCATTTTGTGGAAGAATAAGATTTTTTCTCCCTCGTTAAGTATTCAATAAATTTTTTACCCCAGCGGAAGTGAAATTTTATTCCCTGGATCTATAAAATCTTTCACTATTTTTAAAAATACTTTTGAATTTTTTGGAAAACTATTCATTATATTTTTAAATAATTTCCTCAATGTTCTGAAATCCTATATAGTATATTTTTAAAGTGCTATTCTTTATATTTCGAAATATTAATTATGGTTGATATATTCATGATATTATTTCCATATCGCCCTTTACATGCTCAAATTGTATTCACAATACTTTCATATTGTTTTTCATATATCATCATCCTGTTCCTTATGTTTTTTTTTAGTTCATTTTGGTATATTTTCAAACTCAATGCTCTGCTAAGGGAAACAGTCCCATGAAGGAAAAAATTGCATTCGATATCTCAATTTGGGATTTATTTTTTTATTTTTTTTTTAAATAAGAAAAATTAATTCATATAATAAATTAATTTTTTTTCTATAAGACTCTTATGATTTACAGCTAATGAATCCGGGTAATATATCTCACCGATTTAAAGTTCATATTTCCTCTTATCGATTTAAAAAAAAAAAAAAAAGATAAAAAAAAGATAGAAAAAAATTATCTGTTTCAGGAAATGCTAATGTATTACCGCAGGTGGTTTTGATTGATTGGCTATTTATGTTAATGAGGGAAGTTTATCTAATCAGGATGGGAAATTTGCTTAGTTTGAAACATTTTGTTTTTTATCGTGACTGTCATATTATTATTATTATTATTATTATTATTATTATTATTATTATCATTATTGTTGTTATTATTATTATTATTATCATCATCATCATCATCATCATCATCATCATCATCATCATCATCATCATCATCATCATCATCATCATCATCATCATCATCATCATCATCATTATTATTATTATTATTATTATTATTATTATTATTATTATTACTTGCAAAGCTACAACCCTAGTTGGAAAAGCAGGGTGCTATAAGCCCAGGGGCTCCAAAATGGAAAATATCCCAGTGAGGAAAGGAAGCAAAGAAAAATAATATATTTTAAGAACAACAACATTTAAATAATTATCTCCTATATAAACTATAAAAACTTTAACAAAACAAGAAGAAGAGAAATAAGATAGAATAGTGTGCCCGAGTGCACCCTTAAGCAAGAGAACTCTAAACAAAGATAGTGGAAGACCATGGTACAGAGGCTATGGCACTACCCAAGACTAGAGAGCATTGGTTTGATTTTGGTATGTCCTTCTCCTAGAAGAGCTGCTTACCAAACCTAAAGAGTCTCTTCTATTATTATTATTATTATTATTATTATTATTATTATTATTATTATTATTATTATCATCTGTGTCCTATGTAATAAAAATCGCAATTCTGTTTCATCACTATCATCTGTGGAGTAAATTTACAGTTTATGCTTATCCCTTTTATATTTCCACGCGTTCGTCTAATCCTTAAATAAAAATATCGTAAAACCCCATTTTATAGACTTAGATTAATTTTGGTTCAACTGAAGAGCAAAGAATATTTGTTTCTGAGAAAGAAGTATAATTTTGGATACTCACATAAAGTGCCAAAGTATTTTTAGATTATACATTCAATTTAATTTTTTTTTTTTACTATATTTTCAAAAAAATAGAAAAAAATCCTTCCTGTATGTGTGATATGATATTCATTTACTCCCATCACCCCACTAGGCATGCAGTTAATTCTAGTAGCCAGGCCCTCTCCATCATGAGGCTCAATACGACACAGTGTTCTATAAGTTTTATTCCAGATGTGACAAATGATCCTATTCGGGTAGTTGAATTGGTAGAACTTCAAAAGTTCAAACTTGCGGCTTATGTTTTTATGGTGAACAGGCTGACATAAGTCTTTATAGTTTTTATATGAAGTATCTGTTTTGATGTTGTTACTGTTTTTAAAGTATATTATTTTAATTGTTCACTATTTCTTATATTGTTTATTTATTTCCTGATTTCCTTTCCTCACTGTGTTATTTTTCCCTGATGGAGCCCTTGGGTTTATAGCATCTTGCTCTTCCAACTAGGGTTGTAGCTTAGCTAATAATAATAATAATAATAATAATAATAATAATAATAATAATAATAATAATCATCATCATCATAATAATAATAATAATAATAATGATAATAATAATAATATTGGTCACATTTTCATTCAACATTCCCCCGTTCGAAACTCTTCACTAGTTTCAGCAGTTTTTCCTCACATTGTTCACTAATATCAATCCATTGATAATGTTTTGTGGCCTTATTTCCTTATTTCATATTTTTAGGTTCAAGGAAAATCAATAGCATTAGGTTGCTTTATTTGAATCTCCTCAGTAAAGTTTACATTTCTGACTGTTTACTGGTATTATTTCGGTCATTTTTCTCCCATTTGACCTCTGCCGCCTATATTGCTTTTATTCAAGTTCCTGATCTATTGATTGAACAGATCGATGACTTTCTGCTATTAGGCTTTGGATCTCTGTTTTTGCTTCTGTGGTTCCGGACGTTTAACAGTTTAAAGGCCACTCATGAATGGCATAGACAAGGGACAGTGACATTGCCCTATCGAACAGGACAATGCCCTAGAGACTGACCATATATACATATGATCAGCGCCCAAGCCCCCTCTTCACTCAAGCTAGGACCAGAGAGGGCCATGCAATAGCTGCTGATGACTCAATATATAGACCTATAGGCTCCCCCAAACCCCCATCCTTGCAGCGACCAAAGAAACTAATGAGTTTGAGCGGGATTCGAACCCCAGTCTGGCAATCACCCGTCAGGGACGTTACCACAGCGGCCACCATAACCCTTTACATCTATCTTTTCTATATTTTGTTTTCTCTGCGGAGTTATTTATTTCTTCATATATTAGATTTGGTTCATAGCTAAAGTTGAAATTGAAATTGGAATGTTGAATAGCAGGATGGAAGAAATGGAACTGGAACGGAAGAAAAGAAGATTGGAAAGTGAGACACTGCTAGATGTTGAATGGATGCTGCAAAACATTCAAGTAATGCCTACAATATCCCATGTGAAGTGCACTGGTGGCTTTCTTTATTTCTTTCATACACTGTACTTTCCTTTCTTTTCCTGATGTCTGGGCTAGCTGAAAGTGTATATTATTTCGCCGAGGTTTCCAACTTCCTTAACGTATTTTGGTCCAATTTTCATCCTACTTTCAGAAACGAATCCTGTTACTACTACTACTACTACCACTACTACTACTTTTAATAATAGTCATAACCATAATTATCTTATTAAGTAAAGGAATAACTTCATCGTCACAAGGCTTTATCGGACATTTTTCTATGGATCCTTGTCAAGTAGCTCTTCTAATTCATCTTTCGCCGTCGACCGTAGCTATCGAAACTTCATATTGTGGAAACAGACCAATCAGTCAATCCTTATTTTGAAAGCATTTCGGGTTGTGTCTCAACCATGCGTTCAGTACTGGAGTCAGTTGACTTAAATTAGCATTTGGTCAAAACAACTGGATCTCCCTCTGGACGTTGGTTGATTTTGTTTGTGTTTCTCTTCTTCTCGCTTTGTGTGTGTGCGGTTTTTATTATTAGTGTTCTTCTGTATTTAGTAGGTTATATATCGTGTAGTTTAATACGTTTTACTGGTGGAATATGTCAGGGAGAAAATTAATGTACAAGCTTTTAACCATTTCATTTCGGCTACGTGTTGGTCTGAAATGGTTGTTTAGAATATATATAAATATATATATATATATATATATATATATATATATATATATATATATATATATATATATGTATATATATATATATATATGTATATATATATATATATATATATATATATATATATATATATGTGTGTGTGTGTGTGTTTGTGTGTGTGTGTGTGTGTGTGTGTAAGAGAACCACAGGAAAAATGAAACTGAAATATATGACTTAATCCTATATTTCATTTTTTTTCATTTTCCCTGTGGTTCTTTTTGCATTTGAGCATCACTTTTTCTTGTGATTTTTACGCATATATATATATATATATATATATATATATATATATATATATATATATATATATGTATGTATATATATATATATATATATATATATATATATATATATATATATATATGTATATATATATATATATATATATATATATATATATATATATATATATATATATATATATATATATATATATATATATATATATATGTGTGTGTATTTATGATTTTGCTTTCGAAAATAGTTAAATCTTTACATCGTAAATACTTTTGTTTTAACATGTTATTTTTTCTTTTATGTGCTTTTAAAGCCTGTTTGTTGTATGTTTATTTTAGATCACATGTTTATTTATACTGTTGTATTGAAAACCATTCGTCGCATTAAGCGACGATGAAAGGGATCAGACGAACGTTGATAAAAGTTGATAAATTCAGTATTCCACCACACGACAATAAACAATTTGACAATGCAAATAAATGCGAGACTACAAAGCACATTAGCGAGATGGGAGAAACAAACACAGCATCTGCAACACAAACAGATCGTGAACATGAAACATATGATTCATCATAGACAGACAGACCGTCTCCTGCTTACGTCGAATGGTTTCTGCCTTCTGTACTTAGCGGTACAAAGTCCATTTACCGGGGTCATCCCTGGTTAGAAGAGCTATAAACAGTTCCAGTATATTTATGTCTGTGGAAAACTCCTTAATTTGTTTGTCCACCGGGGACGCGGTGATTTTTATTTGACTGGATTTTAAATTACGTTTTTTTTTGAGGCTGCAAGTGCAAATAGGTGTGTTTTTGGAAGGAGTTGTGGATTATTCACCTAAATACACCTAAGTATGCGTAAAAAAAGATTACGGTGTGTCCTTAGAGGAGAGAGGAAACTAAAGTATTATAGGAAAGTAAAAATGTTATCCTAATGAGAAATCCTTCCGAAAAGTACAGGATTCGAAAACTTCATCCGGATCCAGTTCACACATGCATAGTACACACACGCGCACATACACACACATACCCACACATATATGTATATATATGAGTATATATATATATATATATATATATATATATATATATATATATATATATATATATTGTTATTATTATTACTTGCTAAGCTATAACCCTAGTTGGAAAAACAGAATGCTATAAGCCCAGGGGCTCCAACAGGTAAAATAGCCCAGTGAGGAAAGGAAAAGGGAAAATTAAAATACTTTTAAGAATATATAAGAATATGTATATATATATATATATATATATATATATATATATATATATATATATATATATATATATATATATCACTTTCTTAATAGGGATACAATAACGTGGTGAAAGGGTTTGTGTATCGCCATGAACAGCAGAACTGTATTGGTCAGGGCCACCCATACTAGGTTGGTTTGCTGTGAGGGACCAGACAAGTCTCCCACCATCCCCAATCACCATTGGGCCATCGAGGTGAAGTAAACTGGCCAAACCCCGGAACTGAATAAGGACATAGTTCTTTGTCCTGAATTTGTTGTAGTTGTTATTGTTGTTGTATATATGTACACTTAAGTTCAAATCGAACATTATTGCTTAGGTAGTACAGGTCATCACAGAACGATAAAATAATTGTTACTCCATCTGATCTAAACTAAGTTTCTTTATGTCGCGTTTTCACAAATCATCCTACTAACCTTCACACACAAACGCGCAGTTTATTTAAGGCCGGGAGCACACTAGCGACTCTGTGGCGCCACAAAGTCACAGCATCGTGTGGCGGGGATGTGGTCTCCCATAGGTTTCCATTATTTTCAAAGCCACGCCACCCCTCTGGCGGGGATGAGCGACAGAGAGCCACAGTCGCTTGTCACAGTCGCTAGTTTGGGCTGCAAAACTTGAAAACAATGGAAACCTATGGGAGACCACATCCCAGCCACACGATGCTGTGGCTTTGTGGCGCCCCAGAATCGCTAGTGTGCTCCCGGCCTAGGATATATAAAGGAATGAACCTTGATAATGTCTTGAAGGGCTCATACCCACGTTGAAATAAAAGAATTCTACATATTATCGATGCCAGTAATTTTTGACGTCAGTACGATCTCTTGAAACCCTTCACGCAACATCCTCCCACATGTTTTCTGTGGACGTTGGTAGACATATGGTTAGACCTACAGTATGGTTTCACGATCAAGACATTTATTTCCTGCTATTGGCAGTGCTTGGAATTCATTTCCTGCTTCTGTATCCTAGACGTGCTAGCTTTCTTCCCTCAATATATGCATTCATTTCCTGCTTCTGTATCCTAGACGTGCTAGCTTTCTTCCCTCAATATATGCATTCATTTCCTGCATCTGTATCCTAGACGTGCTAGCTTTCTTCCCTCAATATGCATTCATTTCCTGCTTCTGTATCCTAGACGTGCTAGCTTTCTTCCCTCAATATGCATTCATTTCCTGCATCTGTATCCTAGACGTGCTAGCTTTCTTCCCTCAATATATGCATTCATTTCCTGCTTCTGTATCCTAGACGTGCTAGCTTTCTTCCCTCAATATATGCATTCATTTCCTGCTTCTGTATCCTAGACGTGCTAGCTTTCTTCCCTCAATATATGCATTCATTTCCTGCTTCTGTATCCTAGACGTGCTAGCTTTCTTCCCTCAATATATGCATTCATTTCCTGCATCTGTATCCTAGACGTGCTAGCTTTCTTCCCTCAATATATGCATTCATTTCCTGCTTCTGTATTCTAGACGTGCTAGCTTTTTTCCCTCAATATATGCATTCATTTCCTGCATCTGTATCCTAGACGTGCTAGCTTTCTTCCCTCAATATGCATTCATTTCCTGCTTCTGTATCCTAGACGTGCTAGCTTTCTTCCCTCAATATGCATTCATTTCCTGCTTCTGTATCCTAGACGTGCTAGCTTTCTTCCCTCAATATATGCATTCATTTCCTGCTTCTGTATCCTAGACGTGCTAGCTTTCTTCCCTCAATATATGCATTCATTTCCTGCTTCTGTATTCTAGACGTGCTAGCTTTTTTCCCTCAATATATGCATTCATTTCCTGCATCTGTATCCTAGACGTGCTAGCTTTCTTCCCTCAATATGCATTCATTTCCTGCTTCTGTATCCTAGACGTGCTAGCTTTCTTCCCTCAATATATGCATTCATTTCCTGCTTCTGTATCCTAGACGTGCTAGCTTTCTTCCCTCAATATGCATTCATTTCCTGCATCTGTATCCTAGACGTGCTAGCTTTCTTCCCTCAATATATGCATTCATTTCCTGCATCTGTATCCTAGACGTGCTAGCTTTCTTCCCTCAATATGCATTCATTTCCTGCATCTGTATCCTAGACGTGCTAGCTTTCTTCCCTCAATATATGCATTCATTTCCTGCTTCTGTATCCTAGACGTGCTAGCTTTCTTCCCTCAATATATGCATTCATTTCCTGCTTCTGTATCCTAGACGTGCTAGCTTTCTTCCCTCAATATGCATTCATTTCCTGCTTCTGTATCCTAGACGTGCTAGCTTTCTTCCCTCAATATATGCATTCATTTCCTGCTTCTGTATCCTAGACGTGCTAGCTTTCTTCCCTCAATATATGCATTCATTTCCTGCTTCTGTATCCTAGACGTGCTAGCTTTCTTCCCTCAATATATGCATTCATTTCCTGCATCTGTATCCTAGACGTGCTAGCTTTCTTCCCTCAATATGCATTCATTTCCTGCATCTGTATCCTAGACGTGCTAGCTTTCTTCCCTCAATATGCATTCATTTCCTGCTTCTGTATCCTAGACGTGCTAGCTTTCTTCCCTCAATATATGCATTCATTTCCTGCTTCTGTATCCTAGACGTGCTAGCTTTCTTCCCTCAATATATGCATTCATTTCCTGCTTCTGTATCCTAGACGTGCTAGCTTTCTTCCCTCAATATGCATTCATTTCCTGCTTCTGTATCCTAGACGTGCTAGCTTTCTTCCCTCAATATATGCATTCATTTCCTGCTTCTGTATCCTAGACGTGCTAGCTTTCTTCCCTCAATATATGCATTCATTTCCTGCATCTGTATCCTAGACGTGCTAGCTTTCTTCCCTCAATATATGCATTCATTTCCTGCTTCTGTATCCTAGACGTGCTAGCTTTCTTCCCTCAATATATGCATTCATTTCCTGCATCTGTATCCTAGACGTGCTAGCTTTCTTCCCTCAATATGCATTCATTTCCTGCTTCTGTATCCTAGACGTGCTAGCTTTCTTCCCTCAATATATGCATTCATTTCCTGCTTCTGTAT
Source organism: Palaemon carinicauda (assembly GCF_036898095.1). NCBI lineage: Eukaryota > Metazoa > Arthropoda > Malacostraca > Decapoda > Palaemonidae > Palaemon > Palaemon carinicauda. The sequence continues at coordinate 10,889,964 of NC_090762.1, read as the reverse complement.
CCTAGACGTGCTAGCTTTCTTCCCTCAATATATGCATTCATTTCCTGCATCTGTATCCTAGACGTGCTAGCTTTCTTCCCTCAATATGCATTCATTTCCTGCTTCTGTATTCTAGACGTGCTAGCTTTTTTCCCTCAATATGCATTCATTTCCTGCATCTGTATCCTAGACGTGCTAGCTTTCTTCCCTCAATATATGCATTCATTTCCTGCTTCTGTATCCTAGACGTGCTAGCTTTCTTCCCTCAATATGCATTCATTTCCTGCTTCTGTATCCTAGACGTGCTAGCTTTCTTCCCTCAATATGCATTCATTTCCTGCTTCTGTATCCTAGACGTGCTAGCTTTCTTCCCTCAATATATGCATTCATTTCCTGCTTCTGTATCCTAGACGTGCTAGCTTTCTTCCCTCAATATATGCATTCATTTCCTGCTTCTGTATCCTAGACGTGCTAGCTTTCTTCCCTCAATATATGCATTCATTTCCTGCTTCTGTATCCTAGACGTGCTAGCTTTCTTCCCTCAATATGCATTCATTTCCTGCTTCTGTATCCTAGACGTGCTAGCTTTCTTCCCTCAATATATGCATTCATTTCCTGCTTCTGTATCCTAGACGTGCTAGCTTTCTTCCCTCAATATATGCATTCATTTCCTGCATCTGTATCCTAGACGTGCTAGCTTTCTTCCCTCAATATGCATTCATTTCCTGCATCTGTATCCTAGACGTGCTAGCTTTCTTCCCTCAATATATGCATTCATTTCCTGCTTCTGTATCCTAGACGTGCTAGCTTTCTTCCCTCAATATATGCATTCATTTCCTGCATCTGTATCCTAGACGTGCTAGCTTTCTTCCCTCAATATATGCATTCATTTCCTGCATCTGTATCCTAGACGTGCTAGCTTTCTTCCCTCAATATATGCATTCATTTCCTGCTTCTGTATCCTAGACGTGCTAGCTTTCTTCCCTCAATATATGCATTCATTTCCTGCTTCTGTATCCTAGACGTGCTAGCTTTCTTCCCTCAATATGCATTCATTTCCTGCTTCTGTATCCTAGACGTGCTAGCTTTCTTCCCTCAATATATGCATTCATTTCCTGCTTCTGTATCCTAGACGTGCTAGCTTTCTTCCCTCAATATATGCATTCATTTCCTGCTTCTGTATCCTAGACGTGCTAGCTTTCTTCCCTCAATATATGCATTCATTTCCTGCATCTGTATCCTAGACGTGCTAGCTTTCTTCCCTCAATATGCATTCATTTCCTGCATCTGTATCCTAGACGTGCTAGCTTTCTTCCCTCAATATATGCATTCATTTCCTGCTTCTGTATCCTAGACGTGCTAGCTTTCTTCCCTCAATATATGCATTCATTTCCTGCATCTGTATCCTAGACGTGCTAGCTTTCTTCCCTCAATATGCATTCATTTCCTGCATCTGTATCCTAGACGTGCTAGCTTTCTTCCCTCAATATGCATTCATTTCCTGCTTCTGTATCCTAGACGTGCTAGCTTTCTTCCCTCAATATGCATTCATTTCCTGCTTCTGTATCCTAGATGTGCTAGCTTTCTTCCCTCAATATGCATTCATTTCCTGCTTCTGTATCCTAGACGTGCTAGCTTTCTTCCCTCAATATGCATTCATTTCCTGCTTCTGTATCCTAGACGTGCTAGCTTTCTTCCCTCAATATATGCATTCATTTCCTGCTTCTGTATCCTAGACGTGCTAGCTTTCTTCCCTCAATATATGCATTCATTTCCTGCTTCTGTATCCTAGACGTGCTAGCTTTCTTCCCTCAATATATGCATTCATTTCCTGCATCTGTATCCTAGACGTGCTAGCTTTCTTCCCTCAATATGCATTCATTTCCTGCTTCTGTATCCTAGACGTGCTAGCTTTCTTCCCTCAATATGCATTCATTTCCTGCTTCTGTATCCTAGACGTGCTAGCTTTCTTCCCTCAATATATGCATTCATTTCCTGCTTCTGTATCCTAGACGTGCTAGCTTTCTTCCCTCAATATATGCATTCATTTCCTGCTTCTGTATCCTAGACGTGCTAGCTTTCTTCCCTCAATATATGCATTCATTTCCTGCTTCTGTATTCTAGACCTGCTAGCTTTCTTCCCTTAATATGCAGGTTTACTGTTTCTTTCGTGGTATGAATAATCCCTCTTCCTTCCTTTTCGAGTACAGGCTTGTGTAAAAAAAAGGTCATTGTTATTCATACAAGTGACCTATACACGTGAATAAAAACAGGAAATGGATTTCCATCGGGCTAAGAATAGAATGCAATGGCGTTTATATCCTAATCTCATTGTTAGTATAATTAATAAACAATTTTTTTTTATTCTGATGAAGATTGACATCCCTGAAAATTTTAATTAATTGGCTTAGAGTCCACAATTATTCTATCTAATCTCTCTTCCTCTTGGTTTGTTAAAGTTTTTATATTTAATTAGGAAATATTCATTTTAATGTTACTGTTCTTAAAATATTTTATTTGTCCTTGTTTCCTTTCCTCACTGGTCTATTTTCCCTGTTGGGGCCCCTGGGCTAATAGCATCCTGCTTTCCCAAATACGGTTTCAGCTTAGCAAGTAATTATAATAATAATAATAATAATAATAATAATAATAATAATAATAATAATAATAAGTTCGGTTAAGATTAGTGGGTAATCAATATTTTAAAATATTTTAATAATCTAACTGGGGAATATGGAAAACAATGAAAATGTATCAACAATATACGTGCAAAATGCAAGAGCAAACTGAACATATTTACTACTACTTTTACGATTCTCTCTCTCTCTCTCTCTCTCTCTCTCTCTCTCTCTCTCTCTCTCTCTCTCTCTCTCTCTCTCTCTCTCTCTGGGCGCGTGTGTGTAATGTTGACTGATTTTATCTCTGATCAAAATGTTCTTGTTAGGAAATATATTTTTTGACCTTATAACTTCCCCCAGTTCCTTTTGGAGCAAAAATGTTCGTTCTCATATTATTATAGTTATGATTAAGCCATACTTTACCCGATAATTTTCATCTTGCGGGTTTAATTCTCTAAAGTATTGAGTTATTGCAACTTATGGAGTTACATCTGAATTATCTCCTGCTATAATTTCATCAAATATTTCAATTTCACTGACTTAGGCATTGTTCTGCTCGTGTTCCATATGTAATGTATGTAAAATTACATGTTTAAATCCATGACCTAAAAGGTCAATGTAGAAATTAGGAGCGAGCGTGAGAATGCCAATTCAGTCATAAGCAGGATGCAAAACTCAAGACACTGCTATTCAATTGCAATGTAACATTTTTCATGAAGAGTAAACACAAACAAGCCGTGAGAAAGAGTTGTCTCTCAACGGATCTAAGTACCTTCCGGTATTAATGTTGTGTTTACAATATATCATTAAGTGCTGAGATAACTAATTAGACTTTAACATCAATATGGTTATTTTAGTCACTTTCTGGTCAAGCTGTCATACGGTATGGTCATCCGACCAAACCATCTATACTCCTGTGATGGAGATGTTAATAACTGTTTTTAAAGAAATAAACTGTTTTAAAGTTAACTTACTTAGACTTATTCAGAAGAAGTAACCTACCAAGTCTAAACATTACACCACATTGAAGAGACATTTGACTGGAAAACTAATGTGTGTTTATAACAGTACCACACTAACACATACACGCTCGTACACAGTAACGTTTTTTTTTTTTTTTTTTTTTTTTAAATCTTATCACTCGTTCTTCCCTGCTTTGTTAATAAACCAACCATCGTAAGCCTTATAGCTCATGTTTTATTCTGTTTGAATTTTTTGTGACGTTCTTGCTTGCAAGTCCTTGTATATAAACTCGATAATTGTTTGATAAAGTTCAGTTGCATTCACCTCGCCTCTCAGTTATCACCCAACAGCTCAGTCTCTCAGAACAAACTAATATTTCTATTTATTCTAATTTCTTTTGTTGTCTGTGGTGATAAGGACTATGCCTAATATATATTCATGTAATGTTTGTATAATAGCCTATTTGTCCATGCCTCATACTGGAAGTAATGTCCATATATTCTTCTCGCCAACGAGAGAAAGGCGTAGCATTTTTATCCTTGCTACTGGCAGAAAATAGTCGGTGTTGCTCTTAATTTTGGGAAAACGTTTCATAACTTTTTGTCCTTGATTCCTGCAGAAAATAAAAGCCTCGATTGTCCTTGATTCTTGAAGAAATTAGAACCCTATTTTGTCCTTGATTCTTGCAGACAGTAAAATCCTTGTTTGTCCTTGATTCTAGCAGAAAGTAAAATCCTTGATTGTCCTTGATTCTCTCAGAAAGTAAAATCCTTGTTTGTCCTTGATTCTTGCAGAAAGTAAAATCCTTGTTTGTCCTTGATTCTTGCAGAAAGTAAAATCCTTGTTTGTCCTTGATTCTTGCAGAAAGTAAAATCCTTGATTGTCCTTGATTCTTGCAGAAAGTAAAATGCTATTTTGTCCTTGATTCTTGCAGAAGGTGAAGTTCCTGTTTCTCCTTGATTCTGGCATAATATCATAGCCCTTTTTATCCTTACTACCGACATAGCGATTTAGTGTAAGCTCAAGAAAAACTTTCTCATCCTGAATCAAAACAAGTGGGGAGTATCTTCAGACATATTTTCCAACACATCGTTGTTCGGAAGAAGTCATCCCGTGTAATTTGCAGGATGTTTTGCAATCATGCGATGATGGCATCATGACTGATAGTGCTTTTTTCTTTTTTGAATAAAGAAAATTGCGTGGCGAGGCGAAAATGCTGTCAAAACTGATAAGAATGTATCTCAAGGTTCAACAATGGTAAAAATGATATATCTCTTAAGCCTTCTAGATTACCTTCGTCCACGTATTCATTTGTACCAATTTGCTACCAATCTGCTTTTGATTTTACTTGTTGCTGTTGTTATTGTTGTTGTAGATAATAATGCTGCATCTTTTAACTTTTACTTCATATTGGAACTGTGGCATTTTCCCTCAGTATCCCATCAGCACTGAATGGTAAGAATGCCAATTGATCTTTGTACAATGTGTTTAGTCTTTAAATTTTCTTATTTTAAGCAGCAATTTGTAAGTAATTGAATTGTGTATCGCCTTGATCAGCAAAGCTGTACTAGGCTGGGCCACCTATACTAGGTTGGTTTGCTGTGAGCGATCAGACTAAAGTTTCCCATCATCACCAATCCTCAGTGGACAACATGGTGATGAAGTGGCCAAATTCCAGACGTGAAGAAGGACATGTCTGAGGCCTATGTCCTTTCCATGGAATAGGATCACCTGCCTTTGTTGCTGATGTTGAATTTATGTACGCTAACAAACAAAGAGACGAAATTCTCCGAAGCGTTTCTTCCAAGTTAAAATTCCTTGAGAAATCGTTCGCGGCCGAGTAATACTTTCCAGGGGTCGTTCATTTTATCTCCAGCGGACGGAGATGGCGATAAGCAGTTTCATTTCCATAAATTCGTTTTCTTTCTAAACCAAAGTCTTTTCCTCTCTCGGCCACGTCCTCTCGGAACTCTCACATGTGAAAATATATCCCAAATAGCGCTGAAAGATGAGAGCATTTTATGAGTGCGGAGAATGATGATATAACGAAAAGTGTTTAGACTGGAAGTTTTAGAAAACGGAAATAAATGACCCGAAATGCTTTCTTCAAAGAGGTAATTTTCCGTAACATATACGAGGCTGACGTGTGCTTAAAGAATATGAATGGTCCTTATTAGCGAGTAAAAATTAGTCTATGCAAAATGCCATTGTGGTGGCCTGATTGGTAACGTCTCTGCCTGGTTTGTGCCAGTCGGGGGTTCGAGTCCCGCTCAGACTCGATAGTGCCATTAGTGTCTGCAACCTTACCATCCTTGTGAGCTAAGGTTGAGGGGTTTGGGGGAGCCTATAGGTCTATCTGCTGGGTCATCAGGAGCCATTGCTTAGCCTTCCTTGGTCCTAACTTGGGTGGAGAGGAGGCTTGGGCGCTGATCATGTATGGTCAGTCTCTAGGGCATTGTCCTGCCTGCTAGGGCAATGTCACTGTACCTTGCCTCTGCCATTCATGAGCGGCCTTTAAACCTTTAGACGTCAACAGTAATAGAAACCAGTTATTAAAGATTTATTTAAAGATTGATGGTTATCTTCGTGAGAGAGAGAGAGAGAGAGAGAGAGAGAGAGAGAGAGAGAGACTCAAATTGTTTTTTTATGGTTTTATTTGTATTATGTGGCATTTCACCTATAGTGGTTATCAAAGCCCGAAAATAATGTAGGAAGGAGACAATTACTTTTTCATAAAACTCGTATGAAACTGAATAAAAAGTATCCTTTCGTTTTAACTCATCATTATATCTAGTCTCATATATTTTCTTTTCTTTGATGTCGAAGTCTATTTATAATACAATTACATTTATGAAATAATTCAATCCAGTATATTATTAAAGGCACCATTCCATGAAATTAAAACTTTATACAATTGAAATTAATGCTTTATAATAGAGGCTTTATTCTATCAAGAATAAGGCTTCATGCAATTTACTGTAGAACGTCAATATACCTTTTTTTTGTGATCTGCACTTCTGTTGACTCTTGAAATGAATCGGAATATTGGTATCTGTTGTGTATTTAACGAATATATCTGCCGTTATTTTTAACATTGTTGTTGTTGTGAATATTTTTGCCGTTGTTGTTATTGTAAATATTTCTACCGTTATTATTGTAAATATTTTTACCGTCGTTATTGTAAATATTTTTTGTCGCTCTTGTGAAATTTGTTCTTATTGTAAACAGTATTAAGAACAACATTTTGGCTTTCTAATTTTTATTCAATGAAGCTACAGATAGATTTCGTCTTTATTGAGTTTTCAAAATCTTTAGGATCTTTTTTTCGTTCTTCTTATTAGATAGTACTTTCAATCCTCTGATTTTAATGGATATTTTCTAACTGATAATTTTCTTACTTTTTTTTTTTTTTTTTTTTTTTTTTTTTTTTTTTTTTTTTTTTTTTTTTTTTTTTTTTTTTACCTAAAATCCAAGAAATCCAAGGTTGTGTCTTCAAAATTATGCCCAGCCAGTACCTCAGCGGCCAAACTTACCCATTCACTTGTGAGTAGTTTGGGAAGTTTATTCTCGAGAGGGAGAAGATGCAAATTGTCTTTGAACATATGTTAATCTCAGTTCTAGATATAGGTTTATTTAAGTTTGTCTTTCTGATATATTATTTCTCTCTTTTATTATAATATATAGTAAGTTTTCTCTGGTAATTCAGATTTCCTTATCAGACTCGTGGATGATATTTATTTTTCTGAAGGTATTTATTTTATGTATTTCTGGTTTCAAACCTAAAGGTGCTTTTTATTTATCATTGATTTAATTTTTTGTTCTGTTTTACAGTGCATTTATCTGCCTTGGGCTAAGATTTTATTGAAATAATTACATAATTCTATAGGATATATTGTTATTAAATCAAAGTCAAGGAAATTTAGATTGCAAATATCAACACGAAACATTAATATTAATTTCGGAAGTTCTAAAGTTTCAGGTTTGAAGTATTTATTTTATGGAGTTGTTTTATCTACAGTATTATCAATATGAAGGTCTTTTTTTTTTTTTGTTCTTTTACATATGCATCTAGTTTCAGAAAGTCTGATCAGCATGTTGATAGCCTTTACCAAACAGAAATTCATGACGTATGAATTGTAATAATTATTGTAATTTCACCATCTATTTCTTCGCCTTCACTCGCACACACACACACACACACACACACACACACATATATATATATATATATATATATATATATATATATATATATATATGTATGTATATATATATATATATATATATATATATATATATATATATATATACATATATATATCTATGTATATATATATATATATATATATATATATATATATATATATATATATATATATATATATATGTATATAAGTATATATATTAATGTGTATATATAAATATATATATATATATATATATATATATATATATATATATATATATATATATATATATATATTATATATATATTTATATATATATATATATATATATATATATATATATATATATATATATATATATGTATATATATACACATAGATACATACATACATACAATAGATGTTGGATTTTCATATCCACATATATTCGTTGAACCGCCTAAAGAATAAAATACGCCGTTGCCTCACTTTCCATTTGAAGACCAATTCAATCGCCTTCGCTTGAATTATATTTGAGAATTCCCACAAATCCAAACGTCGAGTATATTTAGTTTGAATCGGGGCCCTCAATCGCTTCCCCAACCATAGTCCTCCTGAGCAGCGTTACCAACTGAAGGACTTTCCTTGATAGCCTCAACTACCAGTGGCTTCAAAATGAATATTTTAGTTGGGAACATTGCTCCTAAGTTATCGGACCGTCGACCTTTGCTCCCATTAACGAAAATCTGAATATCGAATTATGATTTATTATTATTAATACTATTATTACTAGCCAAGCTACAACCCTAGTTGGAAGAGCAAGATGCTATAAGCCCAAGGGCTCCAACAGGGAAAAATAGCCCAGTGAGGAAAGGAAATCAGGAAATAAATAAATGATGAGAATAAATTAACAATATATCATTCTAAAAACAGTAACAGCTTCAAAACAGATATGTCCTATATAAACTATTAACAACGTCAAAAACAGATATGTCATATATAAACAATAAAAAGACTCATGTCAGCCTGGTCAACATAAAAACATTTGCTCCAACTTTGAACTTTTGAAGTTCCACTGAATCAACTACCCGATTAGGAAGATCATTCCACAAGTTGGTAACAGCTGGAATAAAACTTCTAGAATACTGTGTAGTATTGAGCCTCATGATGGAGAAGGCCTGGCTATTAGAATTTAAGGCTAATTCATGATGCAGTACAATGGTGTAAATAGCTCCGGTGAAAGGTTAGTTATTTCTCTGGAATTTGATCATTAATGGATTTTTTAATATATGTTTATTATTTTTGGGAAGTCAAGTCGAACTGTGAGGCACCAATTAAAAACCATGTTAATATCCTAGATTCTTTCGGCAACAATCGCTTAATCTTTAAAATATTAATTAATGTACATTGCCATTAAGACAGGATTGGATCTCAGGTCACCATAGGAAATATCCCTTGTAAACATCCCACGAACCTCAGGGAGTTGGTGAAATTATTATGAAAACATCAGAAACGAAGTTATTTATTGACTAAAGGTCATAGATATATATAGGGTCCCTTATATCATGTAACAGGTTGTGTCACTCGTTGGAAGTCCTGCAGGATTTAATTGCCCAAAGGATTAGGGATGAATATAGGATCACTGATATCGCGTAAAAGATTGCCACTCATAGAAGGCTTGCAGGATTTAATTGTCCAAAGGTCAGAGATGAATATGGGATTACTGATATCCTGTAAAGGCTTGTTACTCATTGGAAGTCCTGCAGGGTTTAATTATCCAAAGGTCAGAGATGAATATAGGATCACTGATATCCTGTAAAATCTTGTCACTCATGAG